>NC_087202.1:271461-292328 GCF_015104395.2 Macrobrachium nipponense
TGACGCGAGATGATAAGGTCCCTAAAGAGACAGTCCTCTATTCACGTGACAGGCTCAAAGAGAATGGCTCAGGTGCTTAGAGGACATGGATTGTTCAAAACACTAAGATACAGCCTTTTAAGAGTCCATTTACAATCTTCACAATGGAAGAGGGTACTCCGCTTCCTTTTCCTGACAAAAGATTGCTACTGGTCACTATCCCAGCGGGCCCAAAAGGGGGACTCGTTACCGCAGCTAAAGGAAGCGGACCCTACAATCTCCTTTACTTCCCTCAACCGGAGAGTTTGTGGGAAGACCTGCCCAACACTTTTTCTGCGGGCAAACTCAAACCAGACTGTGCTATGGAGCAGTTTGGTGAGAAACTGCCTAGAACTTCCAGATAGCCTCATTCAGGCAGAGTTTGATGCCAAGTCTAGGCTGGCCAGGTCTCTCACACCATGGCCATGACCTGAGGTGGCTACCATTTCTTATGGTTCCGAGCCACTGTTCAAGCTAATCACCAAGTCACTGACTCAAACGGTGCAGTCTGACTTGTTCGAGTTCGCCACAGCCAGAACAAAACTGTCGGAAACATGTCCTCCAAGAAGCAACTATTCGGCATGAACCGAATAAGTTGCTTTCATCAAACATCTGGGGAGCAGACCTCTCCCAGATGCAATGGTAACGGAGGTCCAGGCAGAGGCTACGAGGCTTAACCAAAGCCTAAGGATCGTTGGGGTCTCACTGCAAAAGAGACGCCAAGATCAAGCTGTCAGGTAAGGCTCAGAAGAAACCCAGACGTTTCCAGCCTTACCAAACGAACAGCAACGGTTTTGCCCAGCCTGTTTCGGCTGTTCCGTTGGTGCAGGCAGCCCAACCCATCTACCTCCAAGGCTCAATCACAGCCTATTTAGTGATTTCCCCCCAGCCTCAACCTTCCACCTCTTACACTGTCTCCCCAGCCTTCAAACCAAGTGTTCGAAGGCCAGGCCTTTCAGAAGTATGACCGCTCGGTAAGGAGGCAGAGGTAAGCGATCCTTTCGTCAGAGAGGATCGGGAGGGTCCCTTAATAGAGGAAAGCACTTCAGGGGAGGCCGCGGAGGCTACCAACATCAATGAGGACTTCCAGGTAGGAGGGGGAGGCTGTTTCTCTTCCGCCACCGGTGGGGATTCAGCAATGGGCACAAAGCATTGTGTCGAAAGGCCTGGGTTGGAGTTGGGTGCGAATCCGCCCCCACCCAGACCTTTCCGCCAACTTCCATCCAAAGAATTGACGGAGTATGCGAGGACCTCCTTCAGAAAGGAGCAATAGCGAGAGTCAACAGATTAAAGTTTTCAAAGGCGCTTGTTCAGCGTTCCAAAGAAAGGCTCACAAAAAAGAAGGGTAATCTTAGACTTGTCCCGCTTAAACTTGGCCATTCGCTGCGACAAGTTCAAGATGCTCACCATCTCGCAGGTGCGGACCTTACTTCCCCGTGGGGCCGTCACCACCTCTATCGATCTTACAGACGCATACTATCATATCCCTATTGCAAGACACTTTCGCCCGTATCTGGGCTTCAAGATAGGAGAGCAGCATTCTCCTTCAAGGTAGTTTCCCTTCGGCCTCAACGTAGCACCCAGGGTGTTCACGAAGTTGGCGGAAGTGGTCGTCCAACAAACTAAGACCGCAAGGGATTATGGTAGTAGCGTATCTCGACGATTGGCTAATTTGGGCTCCAACAGTCGAGGAATGCCACAAAGCAACACTGGAAGTAATCCGGTTCCTGGAATATCTAGCTTCAAGATAAACAGGACCAAATCAAGACTCACTCCGGAGTCAAACTTCCAGTGGCTGGGCATTCAATGGAATCTATCCTCCCATACTCTGTCGATTCCATCAGCAAGAGGAAAGAAATAGCGAAGTCAGTAAAGCAATTTTCTAGGACACAAACTTGCGTCAAGGAGAACCCAGGAAAGGATTCTGGGTTCACTCAGTTTGCATCAGTGACAAACATCTTGATGAAAGCCAAACTGAAAGACTTAACCAGAATCTGGCGCTCACGAGCAAATGTTAGGTCCAGGGACAAATTATCCTCAGTCCCTCAGATTCACGGAATCGTCTACGCCCTTGGGCAAAAGTCAAGAACTTGTCAATATCAGTACCCCTTCAGTTTCCTCCTCCGGGGATTACCATCCACACAGACGCTTCGTTAAGCGGTTGGGGAGGATATTCTCAGTTCAAGAAGGTTCAAGGAACCTGGTCACCCCAGTTCCGTCAGCTTCACATAAACGTACTGGAAGCAATGGCGTGTTCTTGACTCTAAAAAGGTTACGTCCGCCAAAGAACTCCCACATAAAGCTAGTCTTAGACAGCGCAGTGGTAGTCCATTGTATAAACAGAGGAGGCTCCAAATCACGTCTCAAATCATGTCATGGTAGCCATCTTCTCCCTGGCGGACAAGTTCAGTTGGCATCTCTCCTCCCTCATATAGCTGGAGTGAGAAACGTCATAGCAGAGCTCTATCCCGATCAGTTCCTCTGGAGTCGGAATGGTCACTGGACAACAGTTCGTTCCAGTGGATTCTTCGAGAGTTCCAGGTCTACAAGTGGATCTCTTCGCATCCCAAGCGAACCACAAACTCCCATGTTGTGGCCCCCAACCTGGACCCTCTGGCCTATGCCCACGGACGCCCTGGCCCTAGACTGGAACAACTGGGAGAAGATTTATGTCTTCCCTCCAGTGAATCTTCTCCTGAAGGTGCTGAACAAACTCAGGACATTCAAGGGGTCAAGTGGCCTCTAGTAGCCCAGACTGGCGAAAGAGCAATTGGTACCTACCCCCAATTCTGGAACTGGGTCTTCGTCCTCTTCGAATTCCAATCCCAGGCTCTCCCAGTCAGTACAAACGAAGACTGTGTTCGCTTCCTCAGGAATTCTCAAAACCCTAACTTTATGGATTTCATGAAGTTTGCAGCTAAAAGAGATGCGAATATTGATCCTCAAAATATTCTCTTCTTGGAATCTGATAAAAGAGATTCAACTTTGAGACAGTATGATGCTGCAGTCAAAAAGTTAGCAACCTCCTGAGAGAATCAGATATTAGAATCATGACAATCAATTCAGCTATATCCTTTTTCAGGTCTTTATTTGAAAAAGGCTTAGCAGCTAGCACTATTACGACAAACAAGTCAGCCTTGAAAAGATTTTTCAATTTGGTTTCAGCATAGACTTGACAGACTCCTACTTCTCGTCTATTCCCAAGGCTTGTGCTAGACTTAGACCTTCTGTAGGCCTACGTCAGTATCATGGTTCTTAAATGATGTTCTAAAGCTGGCTTCAGAAACTGATAATGACAAACATGCATTTATAATGCTCTTAAGGAAAACTCTATTTTTATTAAGCTTGGCTTCAAGAGCTAGAATTTCAGAACTGTCGGCAATTATCCAGGATCCGGATCATGTTGAATTTCTTCCCACGGGGAAGTGCTACTTTCTCCGGAACGTAGTTTTATAGCAAAGAATGAAGATCCTTTGATGAGGTGGGAACCATGGAAGGTTGTACCCCTTCCACAAGATATTTCTCTTTGCCCCAGTATCGACCTTACGAGCCTTTCTGTCCAGGTCCTCCTCATCCTCATCGGGTCACTCTTTAAGAGAGAAAAAGGTGGTACTTTATCTATTAAGGCATCAGGCAGCAGATCCTGTACTTTATTAAGCAAGCCAATCTGACTCCTTCCCCTAAAGCACATGATGTCAGGGCAGTAGCCACCTCAATTAACTATTTCCAGCATATGAATTTCGATGAGTTGAAAAAAATATACTGGATGGAAATCGCCGGCAGTATTTAAACGTCATTACTTAAAGTCCTTGGAAGCTCTGAAATTTCAGCAGTTGCGGCGGGTAACATAGTTTTCCCCGACTCTGCTTAATCTTTAGTAGAAGATCCAGTCCTCCTTTCTACCTATCTCACCCAACAGTTCGTCTATACATGCCATGTTCATCTACGTTTACCTTGAGTCTTACCTGCTCTTATGATGGTATAGTGGGTGCCCCTTATTTTTTTGCTAGGGTCACTCACAATTGATTGTATATAATGATCTCTTGGATGTGATCCCCTTATTTTTATGCTAGGGGACACATAGTATTTACAATGGGTACGGGTTTGGGTTTTGTTATATTAAGTCATATACATTCCCTTTATATTTATTATTGAAGTTTGTTCTATTCAAGTTTATTGTTATAATTGCTTTGAGTTCTTTGTACATAATAATCTATACACAGATACTGATTTCAACATATATTCCATGTAAGCCCTGTATATATGTTAAATTTTAAGTTAATTTAAGAAATATTATTAGCATTAAGTTAAATTTAAGTAATATTTCTATTTTTGTATCGTGTATATGTATATTTATTAGCAATTATATTTCTTTATTTTATGTTATCTTTTTTGAGACCCTTTTTGTCTATTTGTTTTATTCTTTACAATCTTGTGCTATTTCTCTGGTACGATTTCGCGCAGCGACACGAACTGAGCCCAGAAAAGGATTTTGACGTAAGAAAAATCTATTTCTGGCGATTGGTTCGTGTCGCCAGCGAAATCCCGCCGCTGCCCATCCCCATCGCTCAAGATTGTCTGCTAACTTCAGGATGGCCACCAGAGGCGCAGCAGTCGGCAGCATGGGATGGAGTAGTAGTAGTTGCTGCCCACTCTGTGGGTCGGCTCCCCTCTTGTGGGGATTTTGTAGTGGGAGATTTCTATTGGCAAGCGGTTCGGTGGTAGTGGTCTCACTCGCCATAGTGTTCATACCGACACCCTCTTGGAGGGTGAGCGAGTCAGTTGTACTGACCTTTTCTTTATTTTATTTATTCTCTGGTATGTGTTAGTACATTTACCTTAGAAATAATGGATTAAAGGATATTTCGCTGGCGACAACGAACCAATCGCCCAGAAATAGATTTTTCTTACGTCAAAAATCCCTTTTCTGGGCTCAGCTCGTGTCGGCCTATGAAAGATCCTTAATATCATTCTTTCTAGGTAAAAATTAGCCTAAAATTACCAGAGAAAAACAAAATTAAGAAAACGTCAGTAAAACTGACTCGCTCACTCTTAAAAAGAAGTGTCGGTATGATAATAGGGGCGAGTGTGGAACACTACCACGAGACAAACACCAATTAGAACTTCCTATCAGAATCCCCCCAAGAGAGAGCTGATACCAACTGGCGATGCAGCCTCTACTACTACTACTAGAGGAGACGCCAGGACAGCAGCGCCCCTAGCGGACATCCTTAAATTTTAGCGCTACGTACAAGACGCATTTTTTTCCTTGTGTTGTGCTATCTCAGGATTTATCCTTATATTCACGATGGAACGCTCTGCAATTGCCACGGCTAAGTTAAGTAACTCATAAGTAATATTTTACCACTTTTTTATCTTCCGGGTACCAGTATTTTCCTCTTAATAGGTCATATACGGTTCCCCGGTTGTCTCGTGGCGGCCATGCTGCCTCGTAAGAATTCCCGGTCCTCCATACTGGGACTTCTTATACTTATGGGCTTACTTTATCACGTTCATTGTTTTACATCGAGTTTTAGCTAGTTTAGCCCTCCTACCATTCTCTTAGTTCGGTATTAGGGCTATTATTAATTTTATTCCGGCCCAGCATCCCGGCTCTTGCTCTTCATCGGCTATCGCGGCTCCGAGTAGGCTTCTGTTTCTTGGAAACAGTCTGCCTCCTCCTGGGCTTCTGTCTCTTTTACTAAAAGTGTCTCTTCCATCTTTTCGATGTATATTTTTATTGTATTTAGGGTGTTAGGCTAGCCTAGGTGCTTGTTCCTTGTATTGGTTCAGCTTGGTTCACGTGGCCCTCTCACGGTTGTGTTGCTCGCGGCCTAGGCCACTTGCGGTCACGTGTTCCATCGCACCTTACCCTGCCCCTGCCCTCCCTTTCTGGTATAGGGAGGAGCTGGGGGGACCCCGTTGGTTGTCTTGACAACCTCAGTCGCCTTCTCTCACTCCTACTCGGAGGTGGCCAGGGGTTCCTCCCAGCGGGGGGTATAGGGCGACCACTCATGAGGTACAGGGTCTCCATGCGGGTAGCCGGTGAGGCGGGGAGGAGTAGGCCATCCCTCCCCCCTCTCTCGCTCCCGCCGTGCTTTGCCGAGACCTCCCTCCCCCCCCTCCCCAGTTGCTCAGCCACCCCCCTTGCTATACGAAAGGAGCCTTCCGTCGCAGCCGGGGCACCTTTGGTTATAGGTTACTGGCTCCGCTAGCGGGCGGGGCGGGCACTACTAGTGGTCGGTTGCTTGCCCTACTATATCCTTATATCTCTCCCCGCTACCGGAAGGGAGCTTACTTCTTACCTACGCACTCTTCTAGTAGACGGGCGGAGAGAGGTTTGTTTTATTATTATTATTTTAAGGATATACCCTAATTGTACAATATTTTACAATGAATTGTGTAATATTATTATTATTATCTACCATCCCCGCTATTTTCCGTCGTGGTTTCCATTACCACCACTCCTGGTTGGTTTCCTTTTGTGTCTCCGCCATCAGCGGAGCATATAGCCTAGGATACCAACCTGGTTACCACACGTTATTTTGGCGGGGCTCTGGTTTAATCTACTTATCGCTCCGGCACCAGCGGAGCAATCTGTTAGACTGTAAGTGTTTACTTGGTACTCATGTACTTTTTCCACTTACAGGCTACCAACTGCCAGGTCCAGCGTGTAACGCGACGCTGTTCGACCCCTGTGGACATGATGAGTGTAGGTTCTCACGCCCCCTGTGCCACGTCCTACAACGAGATGATCGTCTGGCACCCTGAAGCCTGCGCCATCTGCTACGACCTGGTCGGTCAGCTGGGAGATGGGGTAAGTCCGTTATAGGCTTACTTATCATTTTACTAACAACTTTTAGTCGTAAGTTTGTTAACCCTGTTCCACCATTGGCAGCTAATCTCGCCTTTCTTTCAGGCTACCGGTGTGAGGGAAGTCGCCCTCGCCACCCTGAAAGCGTGGTGGGCGCTTCGGGAAGAACGCCGCCAAGGCCAGCCCTACATTCTAGATAAGAAGCTGGCCGTCCAGATCTTCCCCGCGGGCAAGTCGACGGGCTACGTTGACCCCTTGTCCGCTGCCCCGCTGATAGCCTCCATCCAGCAAGACCTCCACCAGCAATCCTTTGGGGTCGTAGCCTCCCAGGAGTCGGTCCCGGACGTCGCTGCCCTGGACCTGAACATCGAGCCTATGGCGTAGGGGGGAGGAGGTTTGTTGGTTGAGGTAGGTGTGTCGGGCGCCCAAGGTCTTTCCTTGGGTGCTTCTGGATCTTCTCCTGTCCCCTCTTCTAGTGCTTCATTCCAAGGCTTTGTGGGATCTGAGATCCCTACCCGCTCTCCCCGCTCTCTCTGTACCCCCAAAGGCGAAGGGACAGAGAGAAACCGAAGACTCTAGCCAAGACGACTTCTAAGAAGTCGTCTTCGTCTTCTTCGGCTAAGAAGTCGTCGACTTCCTACGCCGATGCGGTGAAAGCAAGGCCGAGCTCTTCTCACCCAAAGAGCTCCAGAAGCAAGGCTTCGAAGGAGAAGGCTCGCGCTCCCGCCGAGTCGCTGCCTTCTCCCGCCTCCACCGCTTCCACTCCGGCTACGCCGGTAGGGGTAGCAGGTACTAGCACCTTTGATCCCTCTGCTTTTTCAGCAGGGGTGATGGAACAGGTGGGCGTGCTGGTGGGCTCGCAAATCTCCGCACTGGGGTCACGGTTCGAGCAGATGTTTGCACAGTTGTCAAACACTGTCTCAATCTGGCCAATCAATCCAGGATCTCTCTAACAGAATGAGAGAAAATGAGGACCGAGTAGCTGGGCTATCTCAGGTTCCTCCCCCAGTCTCCCCAGCGTCAAGCACTGGGATTCTTCAACTCCCGCCATATGACTCTTTGCCAGCTTTCTCTATGGAGAACCCCATGGAGAGTAGCTGCCTACGCTCCGTTTCAAAGATGGAATGATCTCTATCTCGGAGTGTGGAACTCGAAGGATTGAGGACTTCGAGTTTTACCCTCCGGGTCTGACGCAGCCTTTCATCGGTTATGCTAGGCTGACGCCAACGGCTCTGACGAGGGAAGACAAGATCTCTAAGGAGTCGGTCTTGTATAGTAGAGATCACGCTCAGCGGGAATGGGTTCACTGCCTTGAGGACTGGGAGTGTACGAACACCAAACTCCAGGCCTACAAGAGTCCCTTCACTATTTTCGCGACGGAAGAGGAGGTTTCTCTTCCGTTCGCCACGAAATTAGTGGAGAAGTCCCTTCAGGCAGTCCTCAAGGATGAGCCCATCCCACAGTTGAGGGAGGCGGAGTCTACTTCTCCGCTCTTCCCGGCCTTCGGAGAATTGTGGGAGAACTTGCCAGCTACGTCACGCTTGGTAAGCTCAAACCGGACTGCGCCATGGACCAGTTCGGCGAGAAACTACCAAGGCTGCCGGATTCCCTAATCCAGGCAGAGTTTGATGCGCGAACCAGGTTTGGCAGGTCCCTCAATTCCCTTATAATCACGGAAATGGCTGCCCTCTCTTATGCTACGGAACCGCTGTTCAAGATTCTGGCGAAATCTCAGTTCCAGACGGTTTCTAACGGACGCTTTTGACTTCTTCCAGGCTAGGAGGAACTGCCGGAAGCATGTCCTACAAGAGTGTACCATTAGGCATGAGCCTAATAGACTCTTGGCCGCTAGCATGTGGGGAGCGGATCTCTTCCCAGAGTCCGCGGTGAACGAGGTACACCATGAAGCTGCTAGGCTCAACCAGAGCCTTAGAGCTAGGTGGGGTATTTCCTCAAAGAGGAAACAGGAATCCGTTCCCACTGCTGGCAAGAAAACAGAAGAAGGCTGGTAAGAGGTTCCAGCCATATACAAAAAAACTCCAGCAAACAGCAGCAATTTGTGCAGGCGGTCCCGGTTTACACAACAGGGACAACCTGCCAGTTCAAAGCAGCAACCAGCCTATCCTCCTGTTGCCCCCGCAATCTCAGCCATCCACTTCCTACGCTATCTCGCCGGCCTTCAACCCTGCATATGAGGCCTCAAGGCTACACTCAGACCGAGAGGTAGGGCGAGAGGTTACTTTCGTCAACGTGGCGCAGGAAGGGGTACGAGGAGCAGACAGTTCAGAGGAGGGCGTGGTGGCCAACCCGCCCATCAACAATGAGGCTCCCCAAGGTAGGAGGGAGGCTGTTCCTCTTCCGCCACAGGTGGGGGTTCAGCAATTGGGCACAGAGCATAGTGTCCAAAGGATTGGGCTGGAGTTGGATCAAAGATCCTCCTCCAATCAAATCATTCCATCAGATACCGTCAAAGGAATTGACAGATTACGCGGAAGAACTCCTTCAGAAAGGAGCTATTGCGAGAGTCAAACATCTAAAATTTCAAGGTCGCTTATTCAGCGTGCCAAAGAAAGGCTCAACAAAAAGAAGGGTAATCTTAGACTTGTCAAAGCTAAACTCTTTCATTCGTTGCGACAAGTTCAAGATGCTTACCCTCTCGCAAGTAAGGACCTTACTTCCGCGTGGAGCCGTCACATGCTCCATCGATCTTACAGACGCATACTATCATATCCCTATAGCCAGGCACTTCCGCCCATTCCTAGGATTCAGCTAGGAAATCAAACATTCTCATTCAAAGTGATGCCCTTCGGTCTGAATGTAGCCCCCAGGGTATTCACAAAAATAGCAGAAGTGGTTGTTCAACAATTGAGAGCTCAGGGAATCATGGTAGCATCATACCATCGACGATTGGTTGATCTGGGCACCAACAGTCGAGGAATGTCTCAAAGCCACCAAAAAGGTAGTTCACTTTCTGGAACATCTGGGGTTCCAGATAAACAAACGAAATCCAGACTTACTCCGGAATCTCGTTTTCAGTGGCTAGGAATCCAATGGGATTTGTCTTCCCACAATCTGTCAATTCCAGTGGCCAAACGAAGGAAATAGCAAAATCTGTCAGACAATTTCTCAAATGCAAGCAAACGTCAAAGAGAAAACCAGGAGAGAATCCTAGGGTCTCTTCAGTTTGCTTCGGTAACAGATATCCTTCTGAAAGCAAGGCTGAAAGATATAAATCGAATTTGGCGGTCAAGAGCAAACTCCAAATATTCGAGACAAGTTGTCAGTAATCCCACAGATCCTCCGCAACCAACTACGGCCTTGGTCAAAAGTAAAGAACTTAGCCAAGAAAGTACCCCTTCAATATCCCCTCCCAGTGTTAACCATTCACACGGATGCATCCCTGTCCGGGTGGGGGGGATACTCTCAGTTCAAACAGGTTCAGGGGACTTGGTCAGTTCAATTTCGCCAGCTCCACATAAACGTGTTGGAAGCAATGGCAGTATTTCTTACGCTGAAGAGACTGCTTCCCCCGAAGAAGTCTCATCTAAGGCTAGTTTTGGACAGTGCAGTAGTAGTTCATTGCATCAACAGAGGAGGGTCCAAATCCAAGCATGTGAAATCATGTCACGATAGCCATCTTTGCCCTAGCAAACAAACACAAATGGCATCTGTCTGCCACTCACCTGGCAGGAGTAAGGAATGTGATAGCAGACGCCCTGTCCCGGTCAGTTCCTCTGGAATCAGAGTGGTCTCTGGACGACGGGTCATTCCAGTGGGTAGGCCGGAGAGTCCCAGGTCTTCAAGTGGATCTCTTCGCCTCACAAGCGAACCACAAGCTCCCTTGCTATGTGGCCCCCAACCTGGATCCTCTGGCTTATGCCACGGACGCCCTGTCGTTGGATTGGAATCAGTGGAGGATTTAATTTATATTTTTCCTCCAGTGAATCTTCTCTTGAAGGTCCTAAGCAAACTAAGGTCTTTCAAAGGGATAGTAGCTCTGATTGCTCCGGACTGGCCCAAGAGCAACTGGTATCCTCTCCTTCTGGAATTGGGTCTCCGACCTCAACGGATCCCCAATCCCAAGCTATCACAATCAGTACAAATGAGGACTGTGTTCGCTTCCTCAGGAATTCTCCAGACCCTAACTTTATGGACTTCATGAAGTTTGCGGCTAATAAAGATGCTGATATTGATCCACAGAATATTCTCTTCTTGGAATCAGATAAGAGAGAGTCAACCATTAGACAATATGACTCAGCTGTTAAAAAATTAGCATCTTTCTTGAAAGAATCGAACACTACAACCATGACAGTTAACCTGGCTATATCCTTTTTCAGATCCTTGTTTGAAAAAGGTTTAGCAGCTAGCACTATTACCACTCATAAGTCGGCTTTGAAGAAAATCTTTCAAGTAGGTTTTCAGATAGATCTGACTGATTCTTTATTTCACATCTATCCCCAAAGCCTGTGGCTAGACTTAGACCTTCTCAGAGGCCTACTACAGTTTCATGGTTCTTAAATGATGTCCTCAAACTAGCTTCAGATAGCTGACAACTCAGCTTGTACATTCATAATGCTCCTGAGGAAGACATTATTCTTATTAAGCCTAGCCTCAGGAGCTAGAATTTCAGAACTGTCGGCTCTATCCAGGGATGCGGGTCATGTGGAATTCCTCCCATCAGGAGAAGTTCTACTTGCTCCGGATCGTAGCTTTTTAGCTAAAAATGAGGATCCTCTTGCAAGGTGGGCTCCTTGGAATTGTTACCCACTTCACGGATCCTTCTCTCTGCCCAGTATCAACTCTTAGAGCCTTTCTATCTCGTACTTCTTCAAGATCCTCAGGTGCTCTCTCATGAGAGAAAAAGGTGGTACCTTGTCAGTAAAAGGTATTAGACAACAAATCCTTTACTTCATTAAGCAAGCCAACCCTGAATCATTCCCAAAAGCACATGATATCAGAGGAGTAGCCACCTCGATTAATTATTTTCAACATATGAATTTTGAGGATCTTAAAAAGTAATACTGGATGGAAATCCCCAACAGTCTTTAAACGGCATTATTTAAAGTCCTTGGAATCTTTAAAGTTTTTAGCAGTAGCAGCGGGAAACATAGTTTCCCCTGATACTGTATAGTAGTTGTAGTATAGATCCAGGTCTCCTTTCTACCTACATCAACCAACATGCCTCACCCTATCGCCAGGCTACTCGAATCTCATTAGCCTTAGCCGTTGAATCATATAGTGGATTGTCCCTTATTTTTTTTGCTAGGGACATTCCACACTGGTACTGATAATGTACTTCAGTGTACCTACCCATTATTTTTATGCTAGGGTAGGACACAATATGTTTGGTATATATTCACCATTTTTTTGTATTTATGATGAAACTTCAGTGTACCTACCCATTATTTTTATGCTAGGGTAGGACACAATGTGTTTTTTGTATATATTTTGCAATAATTGTATTAATGATGGTTTTCTTTTTGTGTACCTACCCTTATTTTTATGCTAGGGTAGGACACATGAGTTTGTACATTTTCTAATTTTGTTAAGTAAATCCCCCTTTTTCTTTATATTACATGCATCAACTGTAATTTACTGTAATTACCATTTAAGTACTTTAAGATTACTAACGTTCTATTATTTTAACTCTTTAGTATAAGTTAGTTTGTTTTTAAGTGCTTATTTGTATGCTGTAATTGATTTACTTATATTATATCCATCATTTTACGCTGTTTTTCATTGGTCCCTTTTTTTACCATCTTGTCTGTTTCTCTGGTACTCTTTCATAGGCCGACACGAGCTGAGCCCAGAAAAGGGATTTTGACGAAGGAAAAATCTATTTCTGGGTGATTGGCTCGTGTCGCCCTATGAAACCCCCCCTTTTTATGGTTTGTTCCCCCTTGCAGGACAAGATGTATTTAGTTGTTTTATTTAAGGATGTCGCTAGGGGCGCTGCTGTCCGTGGCGTCCTCTAGTAGTAGTAGTAGAGGCTGCATCGCCCGTGGTGATCAGCTCTCTCTTGGGGGGATTCTGATAGGAAGTTCTAATTGGTGTTTGTCTCGTGGTAGTGTTCCACACTCGCCCCTATTATCATACCAGACACTTCTTTTTAAGAGTGAGCGAGTCAGTTTTACTGACGTTTTCTTAATTTTGTTTTTCTCTGGTAATTTTAGGCTAATTTTTACCTAGAAAAGAATGATATTAAGGATCTTTCATAGGGCGACACGAGCCAATCACCCAGAAATAGATTTTTCCTTCGTCAAAATCCCTTTTGTAGGCTGTTCTTGATTGAGTGCCACATAATTCTTCACTTTGAAAGAGAAAAGAATAAGGACTGGAAGCAGGCCTCCTTCATTCTAATAAAGAGAGCAAAGGTGAAGCTGTTCCAAAGGGAGGCTTCTATAGTGACAACAGGATACCAAAGATGACTAGTTCATGCTGAACTGGTATTTCCCGAACACTGTTGAACTAGTGGGTGGGGGTGATACCGTGTGCAATCATCAACTTGCGGTGATGATAGCAATGCACAGACTTAAGAAAATGTATTTCGCCTCAGCGAAAAACACTTCCTGAAGGGACAGCAGAGGTTCTCACACCAAACAGAGCATTCTCTTCTTACAAATGGTTCATTTGCATAAATGAAACGAGAGTTGAATGGAATTGAATGTGCCATTGGTTGCCGAGAACTTGCAACATCTTGCCACGCATCTGTCTTCTCCGGAATGGAAACCTCACAAAGAGGACTACACAGAGAACCTCTTCTCCGACTCTCATAATGTCCTGTTCTTAAAACAGTCATCTAAAGAACTTGTAAGACATAATGGTAGCGATTACAAGCAGGGGCAAGTCATTGAATGAATCACACCCCTCTCCTGTTCTGTGCCAAATTAGGACGATGAGTTGTCTCTCCAGCACTGAATTTGGATGTACAATCCCCCATACAGGTTCATACATTGGGAGTGTCTTGCAAACGAGCTCTCCAACACAGTACTAGTTCTAGAGACAGAATCTCTAGGTGTAATTTCTTCCGCTTTGGCGAAAGACTGGTTGTCTTTTCTTACGACTGTAGTTCGTAAGCATTACTAGTTCCTCTTTTCTTCTCTCCTCGTTGTAAAGTGGTTCTTCTTAGAATAAGGGAGATGATTCAAACGGATAAGTTGATAACAGTAAAAAAAACTTTATTTCTCAACTCCATTACAAGAGAGATAGTTTCGGTCATGAGACCGTTCCGTTTGATCATTAGAATAGAACTGAATTCTTAAAGCATCACGTCGATAGTGAAACATTAGTTATCTCAGCGATTCAACATAAAAAACATACGTAGTCCGCCGGCTCGGAAGTACAAGTTTCCGGGGCAGGTTAACAGGTCAAACCGCTTCCCATGGAAGTGTTATGAAGGTTAACAAAGGCATGAATCGATGATGTTTTCAAACAAACTTAAACCAGGCTACTGCAGCATTGCACAGCGTGATCTAGATTTTGTGTTAGTCACGTAGGACGCTCCTAATTCAATGACCCCTCAGGTCGTGGATTCTATTTACAGATATATATAATTATCTGTTCAAATAATGTTATTTTCTGGGCTCGGGCTCGTGTCGCTGCGCGAAATATCCTTTAATCTATTATTTCTAGGGTAAATGTACTAACACATACCAGAGAATAAATAAAATAAAGAAAAAGGTCAGTAATAACTGACTCGCTCACCCTCCAAGAGGGTGTCGTATGAACACTATGGCGAGTGAGACCACTACCACGAGCCAAATGCCAAAAAGAATTCTCCCACTACAAAATCCCCCAGAGGAGAGCCGACCCACAGAGTGGGCAGCACTTACTACTACTACTCCATCCCATGCTGCCGACTGCTGCGCCTCTGGTGGCCATCCTTTTCAGTTAGCGCACCCAATTCAGACGTGCCATTTTTTACTCGGTGTTTTTTGTGCCCTTTCCTTTGGATTTATTTACCATGGAGCGTGCAGCCATCGCAGCAGCTAAGTTAAGTACTCAGGTTGTTTATTGCTATTTGGTTTTTTTCCGGCCCTGAGCCGTATTTGCCGTTTTTTAGGTATAAATATGAACTCTAGGTCGGAAGCATGGCAGCATGGTTCTGCCTCGTGGTGGGTTCGTTCTTGGTCACCCATACCCAGAACATCCCCTTACTTAAGTACGCTCTATTTTATTATCCGCTTTGTTAGGGTACGGTCTACACGGTTTTGTCATGCATGCATGTCTTTTACCTTATGTAGGCTCCTTCCATCCAGACCCTAGCCACGGCTCTTAGTATCGGCCTCGGCTAGCTTTGAGTGGTAGACTTGCCTTCGAGTTAGTCGTACACTCCTGGATTTTTTCTCCTACATATTGTTTTCTTTCTTTTCATTTTTATTATTCATTTGACTTATATGTATTTGTTAGGTTAGCTAGGCGTCTGGCTGCTTAGCCTAGGTCATGGCCCATTGGGCCTATATGCTACCGCTATTCAGTTCGGTTGCTTCCCGATAGCATCTCTCTGATCAGTTGGTTATGTTTCTAGGCTTAGTTGTTTGTTCTTATCGCCCCGTGGTCACTACGTGATCACGAGGCAGCCAGACGCCTGTCCAGTCACCTTCCCCCCCTCCCGCTCTTCTATAGAGTCGGGGGGGTGGGTCGGTCTGCCCATGCTCGCTCCACATACCCGAGCCTGCCTCCCTCTCTCCCCCCAGGCGGAGGAGTAGAGGGACGGGACAGACCCAGACTGGACTCGACCTCTCCGGCTTCTCGGTCCGGCCGGATGGTAAGGTGGGGGGGGACTGGCCTTTCCCCCCTCCGTTGCTACCCCGTCGCTCCGTTGCTAGCCCGAGTCTGTATGTCCTCTTGCTCTTTCCCACCTTACTAGGCTCCTTTACCACCCGGAGACCTGGCATCCAGCGGAAAGGTGCTAGTCCACCCAGCAGGGTGGACCGGAACATACAGTCGGTCCCTTCTAACCACTCCGTCTCGCTGAGTTACAACACTCCGCCACGCACTGGACTTAGTCCGGTACGTTCGAGTTTTTAGTTTGTTAAGATCTATATGTTAAACTATTAAGTTTATCTTAAGTACCTTAAACCATCCCCCCTCCCTTCCTGTCTCACCGGATCCCTCCGGGGTTATAGCCTATTCAGGCGATTAAGGGAGGGGTTATGCCCAAATTTTTTTCCGAGCTCCGGCATGCAACGGAGTTCTTCTGTCCTTTAGCCTGTAAGTGATAGTCTTAAGATACTCATGGTCTTTTCACTTACAGACCACCAACTGTGAGCATCCGGGATGCGTCGCCACACTTCAGGACCCATGTACACGAAGTTTGCCGGTCCATGCTCCATGCGCGACTCCGCACGGGGACATCCAGGTCTGGTACCATGAGACGTGTACCATTTGTTACGATCTGGTGAGCCAGCTCTTAGACGGGGTAAGTATTCCAACTCCGTTAAACTGGTCCTCATTTTTTTATAGTGCTTAAGTTTTTACTTTAATCACTCTAACTTAAGGTAAGATTCAGGGGGTCTTATAGCCCCTATAATTTTTAAGTTACGCTTTAAGTTGTTTTAGTTTTAAGTTATTCTTAAATCTAATCAATACCCTCTCTTCCAGGCTCCGGCTGTGAGGGATACCGCACTGGCAACCCTGCGGGCCTGGGTCGGCGGTTTCGGGAAGAACGCCGCAAGGGTATGCCCTACATCCTTGAGAAGAGGTTGGCGGTACTAATCTTCCCCGGAGGCAAGCGACAGGCTACGTCGACCCAGCAGATGCGGCCCCGACTATCGCTTTCATCCAGCAACAGCTGGCTGCCTCGTTGACAGACCAAGGCCAGGACATCTCCTCGGAAGTCGCGACGCTTGATATCAATGTGGAACCTATGGTAGGTGTAGACGACCTGTTGGTCGAGGTAGTAAGTTGGACACCCAAGGGATACCCTTGGGTGCTACTGGTTCTTCTACTCCTGCAACCTCTCCATCCTTCCAAGGCTTTACGGGTAATGAGTTATATACTTCTCCTGACGCTTCAGTTAGACCCAAGGTCCAAGGGTCAAGGCAGTGAAAACCTTGACGAAGACGTCGTCGTCGTCTAAGAAGACGGCTTCGGCGTCATCCTCTTCTCGTAAGTCTCCGGCTAGGAATCCCGGAGCAGAGAGATCTAAAGCTTCTGGGTCCGGCTCTAAGTCCTCGAGGAGTAGATCCTCCAGGGAGAGATCTCACACTCCAGCGGAGTCGTTAGTTCTGTACCCTTGGTTCCAGTTCAGGGCCACCCTTCCACCTCCGCAGCAGCTCCGGCTTGGACGCCAACGTGGTCTGTTACAACAGGTGGGCGATCTGGTTGGGTCTCTGAAAAATAGCATGGAACAAATGTTCTCTCGGTTGTCTGATAGGATTACCTCTCAGGACAACAATTATAGCCGGACTGAGCCAAGCTCCTCTAGCCTCTCCTCCACCTTTCAGCACAGTGGAGCCCAACTTCCCCCATATGACTCTCTACCTCCGTTCTCAATGAACAACCCTTGGAGAGTAGCGTCATACGCCCCCTTCCAAGACGGACTCATCTCTATCCCGGAATGTGGAACTCGGAGGATTGAGGACTTCGAGTTCTAACCCGGAAGACCTTCAGCCTCCGTTCATCGGCTACGCCAGGCTCACCGCCTCAGCCATGACTCGGGTGATGATAAAGTACCAAAGGAGACAGTCCTCTATTCACGTGACCAGGCTCAGAGAGAATGGCTCAGGTGTCTAGAGGACATGGATTGTTCCAATTCGAAAATCCAACCTTTCAAGAGTCCGTTTACGATCTTTACGATGGAAGAGAGTACCACCCGCTCCCTTTCCTGACAAAGATCGCGACAACTACTATTCCAGCAGCCCAGAAGGGGATTCCATGCCTCAACTGAAGGAAGCAGATCCTACATCTCCTTTACTTCCTTCAGCCGGTGAATTGTGGGAAGACTTACCTAACACCTTCTCAGCTGGCAAACTCAAACCAGACTGTGCTATGGAGCAGTTTGGTGAGAAGCTACCTAGGCTTCCAGATACCTTATTCAGGCAGAATTCGATGCCAAATCGCGGTTAGCCAGGTCCATTAATTCCATGGCTATGACCGAGGTGGCTACCATTGCCTATGGGTCGGAACCGCTCTTCAAGCTTCTTACCAAATCTTTGACTCAAACGGTGCAGTCAGATATGTTTGAGTTTGCCACTGCTAGGACGAATTGTAGGAAACATGTCCTACAAGAAGCAACTATTCGGCACGAGCCGAATAAGTTGCTTGCGTCAAGCATCTGGGGAGCAGACCTCTTCCCAGAAGCGATGGTGAAGGAGGTTCAGTCAGAGGCTACGAGATTGAACCAGAGCCTTAAAGACCGTTGGGTCTTACGGCCAAGAGACGACAGGACCAAGTCGGTAAGGGTAAGGCTCAAAGGAAACCTAGACGTTTCCAGCCCTACCAGAAGAAGCAACCACGCTTTTCTCAGCAAGTTCCGGCTGTTCCCTTGGTGCAAACAGCCCAACCTTCCACCTCAAAGGCTCAATCGCAGCCGATTTTACGTTATCTCCCCTCAGCCTCAGCCCTCCACCTCTTACGCCCTCTCTCCAGCCTACAACCAGGTCTTCGAGGGTCAAGCTTCACAGAAGTATGACCGCTCGGGTAAGGGAGCAGAGGTAAGCGATCCTTTCGTGGGAGAGGATCGGGAGGTCCCTTCAATAGGGGAAAAACATTTCAGGGGAGGCCGAGGAGGCTACCAGAACCAATGAGGAATTTCAGGTAGGAGGGAGGCTGTTTCACTTTCGCCACCGGTGGAACTTCAGCAAGTGGGCTCAGAGCATTGTGTCAAAAGGCCTGGGTTGGAGCTGGTTAGCGAACCCACCCCCATCCAGACCTTTTTTCCGCCAACTCCTTCCAAGGAATTGACAGAGTATGCGGAGGATCTCCTTCGAAAGAGCTATAGCGAGAGTCAAAAGGTTAAAATTTCAAGGACGCTTGTTTCAGCGTGCCAAAGAAAGGCTCACAAAAAAGAAGGGTAATCTTAGACTTGTCCCGCTTAAACTTAGCCATTCGCTGCGACAAGTTCAAGATACTCACGATCTCGCAGGTGCGGACCTTACTTCCAGTGGGGGCCACCGTCACCACCCATCTATCGATCTTACAGACGCTTACTATCATATCCCTATTGCAAGACACTTCCGTCCGTATCTGGGCTTCAAGATAGGAGACCAGACATTCTCCTTCAAGGTAGTTTCCTTTCGGGCTCAACGTAGCACCCAGGGTGTTTACGAAGCTGGCGGAAGTAGTAGTTCAACAACTCAGATCGCAAGGGGTTATGGTAGTAGCGTATCTCGACGATTGGTTGATCTGGGCTTCAACAGTCGAGGAATGCAACAAAGCAACACTGAAAGTGATTCAGTTCCTGGAATATCTAGGCTTCAAGATAAACAGGACCAAGTCAAGACTCACTCCAGAGTCAAACTTTCAGTGGCTAGGCATTCAATGGAATCTATCCTCCCATACTCTGTCGATTCCATCATCCAAGAGGAAGGAAATAGCGAAGTCAGTCAAGCAATTTCTGAGTCACAAACTGGCTTCAAGAAGATCTCAGGAAAGGATCCTGGGTTCTCTCCAGTTTTGCATCAGTGACGAACATCCTAATGAAAGACCAACTGAAAGACCTAACCAGAATCTGGCGCTCACGAGCAAATGTCAGGTCCAGGGACAAATTATCCTCAGTCCCTCTGATTCTAAAGAATCGACTCCGGCCGTGGGCGAAAGTCAAGAACTTGTCGGTGTCAGTGCCCCTTCAGTTTCCTCCACCAGGGATCACCATCCACAGACGCTTCATTAAGCGGTTGGGGAGGATATTCCCAGTTCAAGAAGGTTTCAAGGAACATGGTCACCTCAGTTCCGTCAGTTCCATATAAACGTACTGGAAGCAATGGCAGTGTTCTTGACTCTAAAAAGGTTACGGCCGCCAAAGTACTCCCACATAAAGCTAGTCCTGGACAGCGCAGTGGTAGTACATTGTGTAAACAGAGGAGGCTCCAAGTCACGTCATCTAAATCATGTCATGGTAGCCATCTTCTCCCTGGCGACAAGTTCAGTTGGCATCTCTCCTCCACTCATATAGCTGGAGTGAGAAACGTCATAGCAGATGCTCTATCCCGATCAGTACCTCTAGAGTCGGAATGGTCACTGGACAACAGTTCGTTCCATGGATTCTTCAGAGAGTTCCAGGCCTACAAGTGGATCTCTTCGCATCTCAAGCGAACCACAAACTTCCGTGTTATGTGGCCCCCACCAACCTGGACCCTCTGGCCTATGCCACGGACGCCCTTGCTCTAGACTGGAACAACTGGGAGAAGATTTATGTCTCCTCCAGTGAATCTTCATGAAAGTGTTAAACAAACTCAGGACATTCAAGGGTCAAGTGGCTCTAGTAGCCCCAGACTGGCCGAAGAGCAATTGGTACCCTCTCATTCTGGAACTGGGTCTTCGCCCTCTTCGGATCCCCAATCCAGGCTCTCCAGTCAGTACAAACGAAGACTGTGTTCGCTTCCTCAGGGATTCTCAAAACCCTAACTTTTATAGATTTCATGAGTTTGCAGCGAAAAGGGATGCGAACATTGACCCTCAGAATATTCTCTTCTTGGAATCCGATAAAAGAGATTCAACTTTGAGACAGTATGATGCTGCTGTCAAAAAGTTAGCAAGCTTCCTGAAAGAATCAGATATTAGGATCATGACAATCAATTCAGCTATATCCTTTTTCAGATCCTTATTTGAAAAAGGCTTAGCAGCTAGCACAATTACGACAAACAAATCAGCCTTGAAAAAAGATTTTTCAATTTGGGTTCAACATAGACTTGACAGATTCCTACTTCTCGTCTATTCCCAAGGCTGTGCTAGACTTAGACCTTCTGTAAGGCCTACGTCAGTATCATGGTTCTTAAACGATGTTCTAAAGCTGGCTTCAGAAACCAATAATGACACATGCTCGTTTATAATGCTCTTAAGAAAAACCCTATGTTTTTATTAAGCTTGGCCT
>NC_087202.1:292828-300328 GCF_015104395.2 Macrobrachium nipponense
AATTTCCACTTCCAAATCACAGTAGGTTTGAAGCCTTTATATTTTCTGTCCGCTCAAAGTCAACGTATGTTGAAATTCTCCTCTCTTCGTAAAACAATATCGGAGAGAAGGGTTATTTTGCCCCCATGGGTTCGCTGGATTCGATTTTGACTCACTCCTGGAACTGGAGACTACAAGGGAAATACAAAAGATATATCATTTGAATCAGATTTTCTTATCTTTTTATCTGGCTGTAAGGCTCGATATATATATATATATATATATATATATATATATATATATATATATATATATATATATATATATAATATATATATATGTATGTGTAGTATGTATGTATGTATGTATGTATGTATGTATGTATATGATATATGTATGGTCTATCTTTCAAACTGCACACAAAATCGACTTCTTGTCAGTTTTCCAAGTTTTTGCCAACTTCTCTTTCCTGAAGAAATGTTTTAAATCTTTCGTTTTACTTGTTCCCCTGAAAGGTCTTTTAAACAACTGACAAACTCAAGGTCTTAATTTACCATCCCTGTTCTTATTCATTCCTGGTAGAGTCATTTCACAAGCTCACTATGGATCCTGTACGAACTTTTCAAAATTCTTTCCATTCAGATCTTCCTTGACCACACCATCCACACCGTGGCACTGAATATGCACTGAATTCTTGCAGTCGGTGGAACATCACAAGTTCAAACTCGGTATAAATGTCTTTTTGTTGAGCAGGCTGACAAGAGTCTCATCACTTCAGTTTCTTGCTATTTGCCGTAATTATTATAGTTCCTTATTAACAGTAAATATTATTCATTATCTTTATTGTTTTTCCTTTTCCATACATGAAATAAAATAACTAAACAAATATACAAAGTAAAATTTCTTTTTTTCATAAAACAGTACAAGACTTAATACAGGAATTAACATTAAGAGAAGCAAATGACGAACGACGACTCTCACTATCCATACTTATATGACTACTGGAGATCCAATGAACTCATTCTAAGAAATTTATATTATAAAAGCCAAGTATGCGGCACCGGTAACATTCTTATACATTCAGTAAATCTTAGAGCAGGGGTGGCCAACCTTTTTGTTTCCCATGCATCAATTTTCTTAACTTCTAAATTCAGATACGCCACACAAACTTTAACCCCCTTTCAATTCTCTAAGTATGGTAATTTGGACACATTTGGCAGTTATACATATAATCATTTGATATATATGTATATATATATATATATATATATTATATATATATATATATATATATATATAACATATATATATTTGTATATTATATATATTATATATATATATATATATATATATATATATATATATATATATATATGTATGTGTGTGTGTGTGTGTGTGTGTGCGTGTGTGTGTGTGTGTGTGTGTGTGTGATTGTGTGGACAAATGTAGCAGTTGTAAAGGAAAGGATTTAACATAGATTATAAGGTAAACTGTACTTACTTTATTGACACTTTGAATTTGTATTGATAATATTCATTAGTTATTTCTGAAAGTACTAATAAAAAATATGTCAACACAATTAGCAGTTGAAGAAAAGTAATTTCACATGCAGGAAAAATAAACATAACTAGGTTTAATGAGACTTTTGTTGACTGTTCTTTGCTTTCACCAAATCTGTAATATTAGGAGTTAAATTAGTAACTTGAGAGCAACAGACAATTCTTCAGATTTGAATCGGATGACTAATAGATACACACGGAACAATAAAATCAAAATAAAAATTATTTCTATGTTTTAGATTAGAACAAATCTATAAGTTACCTGAATTCCTTTTTTGTATTTTTTTTCTAAAAATCATATTATTATCAGTATTATTGTTATTCTTTTTTATGAGCAGGCATGTTTTTTTTTTCTTTTATTATCCTTGGGGTTATATGTAGTGCGCAACTTGTAATCGTGCAATGCGCCACTGTTGGCGCATGCGCCATAGATTGGCCACCCCTGTCTTAGAGTATATATTTGATAATCCTTTAATTAAAAATTCCTTTTTGACCAATGGAAATATCCTTCCTGTAATTCTCCTCAGAAAGAACATAAAGGTTATTGCAAAGAAGTCCCATATTTGCCTAAGGTGAAAATGACAATGTCACTTGGGTGTTGCATTTCCATAGCTTCAGGTGAGCCAAAAGTTACACAAGTAGAAGTTGTTATGTTGCTAACGATAAAAAATAGTTTTATTTAAACCGAGTAATAAGAAAGAACTCTACCAAGTTTTGATAATAATACGAAAGTCCAAGTATTCTAGAAAATAATTCACTAGGAGTGAGCCAGCATCTGCAACTCTAGGATTATATCAAAATAAATTGTGGGGCAGTCACAGTCATCTTGGAAATAGTTATAGTATGTGAAAAGGACGTTCACATTCATCCGAACAAGAAATTCGGATGAGAATGAGACAAGAATATTCATTCTAGAGAGTTCAAATATAAATGGGACTGTAATATTTCTTCAAGTTAATTCAAATAAGAATGGGAATATCACATTCACCTTTGAGGAGGTAAAATAAGAAACATTAGTAATTATTCAAGGGAATTCCAAATAAGAATGGAAACCCACCCACATTTAATTCTAGAAAATTAATTTCAAAAGCAAGGTGTAGGGTAGTAAACGGTGATTCTTAGAGTTCAGAAATGGAAGTTTGGATAGTACTGGTCAGCTCTAGCACGAAAATCATGGGAGGAGTCGCATAACATCGTAGAAATAGCTCCAATTAAAATGGCACCCGCATGCAATTTGAGCTGAAAATATGAAATGGGACCACCATCAGACAACCTTTTTAAAAAATCATGGCAGACTTCCTAATGGAAAATTTGGAATCCTCAAATAAATAACCTAAACTGAATTGAAATAATACTGGGAAATATCATCTCAACTCCTCGGAAAGTTCAGGCGGTAAAAATGAGTCATAGGAATACAAAAAGACTTCAAGTAAGAGGTGAGGAACTTCTGGATTTGGATTCTCAAAAACAGTTTTAAGAACGAACGTCAAAAAACAGCTCAAAAGCGTTAATATAAGAATGGAAAAACCAGGTTAATTTCTACATAGTTGCGTTCAAGTAAGAGGAAATTCAAGAAGTCTTGCATAAACGTGATTCACTTTCTTTTGTGTAAAATAAACCTTGGGCCGATTTATTTCTAAAAGGCCTATCAAGTCAGACTCTGGAAGACATAAATTTAAAAAAGGGAGTCTTCATGGTTTTTACCACTCAGGCCCTCCGTAGCAATATAGATTACCTGATTCTTATCCTCGCTCTTAACCCCAAAAGGAGGTTAAATGAGAGTGATTGCAAAGCGTTCCGAAAGCAAAGAGCTCGACGGCAGGTTTTAGTTACAAACAATTCATGTGGCCTTTTAGAAACATCGGAGGTAAAATGGTATCTAATAACGTTCATCATGTTCTGACCATTCTACAACAATGTCCTTAAATTATTCCAATTTCCAATTGAATCTGAACAACAGCGCCACCAACAGCAGTTCAGAGTTTGCAGCATTATTCTTCAACCTTCCAGTCAATTCCATCTTGGAGCTTCGTTCTTCAGAGACCACGCTTCACGTTTCCATGGTCCAACGTTTGGATTTGCAATTTGTTTCCAAACGACGCTGAGGATCGCTCCCTGCTGTTGAGAGAGAGAGAGAGAGAGTGAGAGGGGAAAGGGGGGGGGGGGGGGGGAATAGACGGCGGAGAAGAAGAAAAAAAAAAAAAGAGGGAGGGGGGGGGAGGGGGGAGGGAGGGTGGGGGGGAGGGGGGTGGAGGAGGTGGTGATCTGCTGCTGTAGCTACTGAAACTAACGAGAGGTGGCTGCCCGAAAGGGTTTCGAATATGAAAGGCACCAGACGGCCAGTGGTTTCTTCCTGCTCGTTTCTGTTTATAATATATAGTAGTAATATTATTATATATATAATATAATATATATATATTATAATATATATATTATATATATATGTATTTATATATTTATGTATTTATAAATAAAATATCTATATATAATATATATGAGATATATATATTAATATTTATCTATATATATTATTAAATCTTAAATATATATAATAATCTTATATCTATAATATAATACCTATATATATATATATATATATATATATATATAATATATTTATTGATATAAGATGTATATATCTATCTATAATTATATATAAGATATAAATAAAATATATAATATATATAAATAAAAGATATATATATAATATATCTATTGATATCTCTTATATATCTTAAATATATATATATCTATATATTAATAAATTTTATATATATATAATAATATATAGGGATTTATTATATCTAAAATAATATATATATAAATATAATATATAGATACTATATATCATTCTAATATTATATATATATATAAATTTTTTATATAATATATATATCTATTATAATGGATATATTAAATCTATAGATATATTATATGTATATTATACTATATTATATATATATTATATATATATATATATATATAATATTCTATAAATAAGCGAACTATCCCAGGAGGAAAATTGAAAGTCCCCCCAAAAAAATCCAAAGCGCTTTCGAACTTACTAAGACATTGTCAAGCTTCTTTAACATGAAGTCACGTGCAATCTACTGTGATTTTTTAAGCATTATTATATATATCTATATATATATATATATATATATAATTTAATATATATATATATATATAATATATATATATATATAATTATAATTTTATATACATACTTTTATTTATATATATAATATACGATATCTATATATATATATATATATATATATATCTATAATTATTATATATATATATTTATATATATATCAGAGAGAGAGAGAGAGAGAGAGACGAGAGAGAGAAAGTTGCCATGTCCAGTTCATCAACCATAAAAAGGAACAGTGGAGGATGAATTGGGAGGGCGGCAGGCTGGGAAGAATCTGCAAACTGAGAAAAAAGTTTCACTTTCATTTCATGAATTACATTTCATTCGAAAAAATTAATAATGTTCCCCCCCCAGGGTCTCCGTTTGTTCGTAAAGCCCTTAAAACCCAAAATCTCAAGAACTGATAACAGCATATCTGTATGAAACCTTGAGACTGCATGAATTTGACACTTGTGTCAATTAAATAGGATTGTGGAACAGGTTACTTAAACAAGCTGGAAAAGGGGCAGTTACTGAAATCCAGGGGTGTTTCTCATGGCAAAGCTAAGGAAAATTGACAGACTTATGTTGCAGGAAATTAACTACAAGAAGCGGAGAAAACGCAGTAAGACTAGTTACGATACCGCGCTGCTGGGTGGCTGTACCATCGTGAATGGAAATCAATTTTCCCTGTGTAAATACTAAAATTTTTTGTATAAAAGAATTGAAAATTGTACTCTTACTTGGTCTGCAGAAACCGTAATAATATCATAGACCTATTGCATAGTAAGACTATTACCACTATATACTATTGCAAGATTTTGGTGCATGCAACATAGGTTACTTTTAAACTTTTTTGTGTTTTGCAAATAAATCTTGAATCAATTGCTTTACATGTACCTCTAGGACTATTTGCCCCCTCGATGAACGACTCGTGGCATGTAGGCAAAGAAATGTGTCCAGCAAACCCCTCTCAGGCAGTTGATTTTGGTTGTCTCATCCCAAGTGTGTTTTTTTTTTTTTATTTCTTTTAGAGGGGTGAACCGTTTGTATAATAAAGTTCCATCGTCGGTCTCATTGTCCAATTCTCCACTGTAATTAAAAACCACGGTAATGGTTCCAGTTAAACTTAAAAAAATCGTCAGATCAACTTTCATAAATCTCTTTCTTTAACCACCTTAGTTCAACCCCGGTTCTCATTTTTAACTATATGTGTATATGTTACAGTAAGATCGTGAAAAACCACACGAAATCCTGAAATTCTCTGGGAATTCGTGAAATCTCCAATTCACTTAGGAACATTTGATCCCCATGGGCTAGTACTAACACTGCGAAACATTGACTCATATCATCTACACTTTTTCACCGTGTTTAGTACAAGCCCGATGTTCCCAAGTGAATTGCGATTTCACGAATACCCTGTAAATTTCAGAACTTCGTGAAATCCCTGGCTTCACAGTCTTCCTATGACATATAAACAATATGTTTATCAAACAGTATCTTAGCTTTCCTGGTAGAACATTGTCCTACGTTCTTGAAGAACTCTGAAGAGGAAAACCTAGAGTGGAAGGTAACAGTTATTATGATCCAATGCTCTGAATCGTTACGTGTTTGCTACAAAGCATAATCATATCGGGGACGCAGCATAGTGTGAGATACGCTTTTCGGTAAACCAAGGACCTGGAAAGATGCCCAACGCGCCCAGGTGGGCTTTGTTAAAGGCAATAGCGCACCATTTGATCACAAGTGAAGAGGGGCTTTAGAATTCAAGCAGTTGAAATATAGCCCGTCATCAGTTTCCTAATATATGACCTTGGACAAGTCCCTTCTTTCACTTCCACTGGACGCTGCACTCGTCTGCTTTGTGATTCACTAGCGGGAATAATTAGTACATGAATCGTAAAGAATACAGTAGGCTATAAAAACGAACATTACGTCACTTTCAGCTATTTAGTGTTTTGGGATATCAGTAGAGAATGAATCTCAAGGCATGTTAAAAAAATCGCTAAATAAAATTGACAGAAGAAAAACTTTTCTCATCTATGCTAAATTCAGCATTGAGTACTGCCCATAGAATGTCATCTAGTGAGATAAACTTGATTAAAAAGAGGACGGTCAATTCAAACTTGCATTGAGCCGAAGACAGCATCATCTACCCGATTACGGCACGGAGGGGTCATCTAATACGGGTTAACAGCCCTCGAGGCTCTCACCTTTGTCTCTGCTGATGACGCTTCTCCTGCAGGAGAAATCGCCTTCGTTTCAGAGGATGTTATTATCCGGTAATTTGAAGGGAGCTAACCCCGTTTAGGAGGAGACAGGAGGGTGCGCACGGCAAGACTTCGAATCCCTTCATACGCTATATGAGCAATGGTTGGCATAAAGATAGACCAATGGCTGAGAGAGAGAGAGAGAGAGAGAGAGAAATCAATTTCAAATACCAGTTATCTTACCACCTTAGTTTATACATTAACAGATTGCTTTTGCCTTTGCTTACCAAAGAAGAGAAAGCGCATACAAATATCCAATGCATAACAGTAAGCATGAAAAAGAACGGAAAATTAAAATCGAGAGATGAATCCCAGCTATAAAAACATTTCCACGGTTCTACGTAAATGAAATGTGCCGTGAGTGAATTATTTATGTCGAAGCAGATGTTAGACGTGGCCGAAGAGAAAAACGGGGGTGATTCTATGAGGAATTACTCGAACCGTTAAATTGACACTGTTGACGGCATGGCGGCTGTGGAAGTAATAAAAGGCTGCAGGAATTACGAACACGCAAGTAAGCAAACTCATAAGAAAGGATGGGGAAACTGAAGTAAAG
>NC_087202.1:302828-325328 GCF_015104395.2 Macrobrachium nipponense
TTTCTCAGGTCATTGCTTCGGACTCTTGTCTCTATGGGAAGTCAAAAGCAACAAATTTGCGGATCCTAAAAAAGTCACAGCACATCACAATGGCATATTAATATATTATTAATTATAGCCCTCTTTCATCTGACAGAGTTCAGCCATCTAAAATTCTAGCCCCTGCCTAGCCATAGGCCACATAAAAACAGCTCATATATATAAAAACATTGGCCAGCTCAAAAAAAATATATAGTAATAAACTGCATGTATCTGGCATTATAAAGTAAAGTATACACGCTTCATCTTCCATTACACTTGGCATATAAATTTTCTCATTTTTTATTCTTGAATATCCTTCTTTGTCTGCAACTTCCTGCACAGATGTAGCAAGCGGTAGGAAGGCGAACAGCCTCCCTCCCGGTAGAAGACTTCTAACGGCCTCTGCAGACCCAAAAGCGCTGTAAAACTCTGTAGACTCGTAGAAACTCTCATAATCAGGCAGACGACAGCAACATCTCTGCACGGCTGGTGGACATCTTGCTAGCGTCGGGGAACGATGATTATGGTGTGTGCAAGTATGTCAGTCAAGTCATTGGTCAATCAAAAAAGAATTAAACCCAGACATACTACTTCTATCAAATAATGACCTCAAAAATTCAGAAAAAAATACTAACTGAATGTCTCCTAATTAACTCCATTTAATATGACCATTAAATCATAAGTCATTATCACAACTCGTGGGAACGAAAAATATTAAGTTCTCTAACTTAATTCTCCAAACTCATACATCAGCACACACAATCCAAAACTCACAGCAACTCCATGGACTTCTGCTCTCACATTTTTAAAATGCGAAAGTTCTTGCAAGCAAAAAAAAAAAAAAAAGAAAAAAGGCAATGAGCCAAAGAAGAAAAAAGTCACGTAACAAGCCCAGAACCAAAAATCAAAATGTTCTTTCAAGCTCTTATATTTCAACAACCCACAAAATCAGTAAAAATCTCCAATGTTTAACAGCAAAAACCCTTCACTGCTCATATAATTAATCACTATGAGACTTAATGTCAAACACCCACTTATGTAAATCATAACCCCGATAAATTACACCTCACTCGTCCAAAAAGAACTGCTATTGAAACTGAATCCTCAATTACATCTCTCGTAGGAAAAAGGAAGAAAGAAAAAGAAAAATAAAAAAAAATAATCCCAAGTAAACTTCCCCATCACAAAGCACATAATATATGTATGATATACATAACCCCGCGTCTTCCCCAACAAATGTAATACGCATAGTTACAGAATTTTTGCCATCCCAACTATTCATGCGACCGGACACGGCCAGAAAGCAACTCATTACACATGCACTTTCATGAAATGCTATGGTCAACATTTCCAGATATTGCAAAACTCTGAGCAATCACCACTAGAGGAAGGGAATCAGCACACCGGACTCATCGCAGCGGTTTCAGCAAAAAAATCCACCTGCGGACACATGTGCTCGAACAGCAGCATGAAAAATGTCTAGTCAGACTCGCAAGTTCAGAAACTCATGATTCTCAAGAAAAAGGTTCTATACTGAAATCACGTAACCACATTCCGCAAAATTATCTCCAGGATATGACTAAGGTGCTCAAAGATTGTCTTAAAGACATATCTCTCACATGCCCAATTATAAAAAAAAAATTATCACCTATTCGGGATAAAAAAAAACTATGATAAACTCGTAATTCAGCAATTATATGCCTCCAAGAATAACACACTTGTGAACATAAAAAATGCACATCCTCCATAGGACTCGTAATGCAGTGATGCCACTCGCCCCCAATTATTCATGAAACCAAAAAGAAACAACCACAGAACTCTTTTCTTGGCTCGAAAAAAACTCCAGGAATTCAACTCAAGAAAAAATCATACCACACAAAAAAAGGTCACCTGCCAAAGATCAATTCCACCTCCATACATATAAATATATAAATCACCATATTAATAATAAAACCACTCCTGTGAGAAAAATATTTACCTCCATTTAATTAATATCCACACCACCATATTCCCTCTTATTTCCCCAATAACCTGTGTTAATAAAAAAACCACCACTCCCGAATAAAAAATGTTCACCTCTTTTCGGCAATATAAAATACTTACCTCTATTTACCAATAAACTCCATGTGGAATAAAACAAGTCTCCAAAGAATATATTTCCAAGCAGGATAATCAAAAACTGAAACTCATCTCCAAGAAAATGCACTCAAAGCATCAAGCTGACACATTCACAAATATTGCCCATATATCTCCTCAAAAGTGTCTCTGTTTGCAACAAAGATTGCTGCAAAATAATTGAACTAAACATAGCTCACACACCATAGGCAAATATCAAAAGGCCAAAATATATCTCCAATATATTATATCTCAAATTATAACTCCAAAATAATATACCTCCAATTCTATAGAGAATAACTCAATGTTATAGTCAAAAACTATAAACTCTCTGGTTAGCATAACTGCTGAAAAAGGGCAAAAACTCTGCAAATGAAATTGTCCAGGAAATTCTAGAAAATATCACCAATGTGCCACAACTCATTATAACAAAACTCCAAATTCAAAGTGTCTTAAGCAAAGACTTCTCCATATGCACAACGACATAGGCCACTAGAAAACTTAACCAAGTTTCCTATCTCTGGCAAAGTTGTAACAAATACAACAAAGGCATTGTGCAAGAAACCCCACAATTTCTGGAACATAATATCCAGAGAAAAAAAAGAAAGTAGTGCCATTACGTATGCATTCAAAAAAATGCAAAAAAATTCTCACTAAATCTCTTTGCAGCATCAAACCGCTGAAAACACAAAAACGTTCCTGAACAATGACTCTCAGTCATGAACTGAGATATTGAAAAATTCTCACACAAACTGGAGAGAAAAATAAATTCAAATTCACCCATGATAAAAAAAAACTTGTATCAGCAATGGCCAACTTCTAAAAAAGGAGAAAAGAAAATTCAGCGGCATTGTTAACTATCCCCATGACTCACGTATATGTCGAGCAATTATCTGCTGAACTCATAAAAAAAAGAAAAACAAAAAAATGTGTTGTTAGTTTCCTCCCAAATTAGAAAAAAAACACCACCACCCTTGACAGCATTACAGTACCCATGTATCAGTATATAAGAAAAAATCACCAGTATCAGAAGTATCATTGTCAGCAGTATCACCAAAATTCTATAATCAAAATCACCAGTATTAGTATAAAAATATCACCAATGTTAATGCTTGTCCATTCACCAAAAATTCAGCACAAAATTCACAAAAAGTTCCGCAAAATTCAGCACAGATTCATCATTCATGAACGACTGACATATTCTCCAAAGTCGCAAAAACCCAATAAATAATTAACCACAAAACTTCTCTAGTAATTCATTGTAATAATTCTCTATAATATAATTATCTGTTATAATTATAAAATAATTCTCATGAATATCTCAAATTCTCTCGTAAAATATGTCCCAAGTAATGTTAACTCTACTTAAGTAACCCTCCTGTAAAATATCTCAAGTAATAATAATAATTAATAATAATAATAATAAATCTCCATAGTAATAATTCTCCTGCAAATATCCCAAGTGAGGGCATTAACATTGCAATTCCCCCAGTATACACCACCTGACAACACCAGTCATCACTCATCATCACTCATCATCATTCATCACTCACCACCCTTCACCACCCAAATCTCTATTAAAAAAATAATCACTGTGACCCCATTATATTTGTGCTTTCCAAAGTATAAGGAAAACTTATGCCACATCCCAAATGTATTTCATTTCCTTTTCTCTTCATTCAAGTGAAAGAAAATCTCTTTCTAAAAAAAACACTACGGGCATCTCACATCATCAACTAATTATTATCAGCTGATGTCCTGGCATTGGAAATTCAATATCAAGGGCAAATTCATCCCCCATACCCCGACACAAAGAAAAAAAAAAGAAGGAGTTCACCCCCACTAAAAAAAAAAAAAGGAGTTTCACCCTCACTGAAAATAAAAGAGTTTCACCCTCCATCTGAGCGTTAGAACACCCCCCCCCCCCCCCCCTCCCCCCCCCCCCCCCCGAACAGTGTTTGTACCCCCCGAGGCAGATCACTACTCTCCTTGCAATAACCCTCTGGGTCGGTTAGAAATGCGCTAAGCCCGTAAGAACGAGTGGGCGCTCTTTGTCTAAGCAAAAAATGCAATTCAAGCACCGATTCGCATGCATGAAAACTATTCATACACAAGCACAAAGATGGATGCGTCTCTTTAACATGCGCCGATAAAAAAAATCACGTCACTTTCTGCTACTATGGGGAAAAAAAATTTGATATCCTAAACCAGGCCCTGATAACACAAAATAATTAAAAAAAAAACCCTACCCAGGACTAAAAAAAAAAAAAGTCTCTTTAACACTCACCCTTCCTTCATAATGAGAAAAAACCCAGAATTTGCGCGAAACATGCTAATACACACACACGACGTGTCGGGAATGCACTCACAAACATCTCAGTTCTAACTGACCGACCAGCTCTCTCGAGGCATCTCGCTCTGGACAAAATTGATTACTCCAGTTCAATTCTCTCACATCATTGCCACAGTTAACTGACGGATATTTCTCAATACCTCTCACTTAGCAACTGAAATCTAACAATTTAACAATTTTCCACAATCCCACAAAAGGCTTTGTCGTTCGAAAACCAACGCTAACTATGTCTAACTCGTCACTAGTCTCTTCGTTAGCGTACCTACAGCTTATAAAATATATAAAAAGCCTCTTAAAAACCGCCTACCACCAAAACTGTTACCCATCCACTGACACCATGGTATTCGTTTAGCCTGAGCAGTGATAACTGGCATAGCCTTCTCTCTCTCTCTTCTCTCTCTTTCTCTCTCTCTCGTCTCTCTCTTCTCTCTAACTCTCTCTCCTCTCTCCTTCCCTCCAGGTCTACATTAGAGTCGGAGTATAAAAAATATAATATTTATTCAAAATAACATACTAGTGAATGACTCAAATTCTTACAAGATCAACACTGGAAAGATAATAATTCAAGTCTCACAGACAAACTAACTCAGTTAACTCCCCCTCCCCCGTATTTAAATGTCTCAATCAGTAATTAGTCACACCAAATCTCTTCTCCAAAATATTATAGTTCCCTCCACATGGGACCTCTTGGGCCCCTAGGACTCTCGGTCCTCTCACTAGAACCGCCTGTTTAAAAGACAGGAGAACACACTAGTGAGCACACACACAACTGTAAAGATAGAGTCAATAAAATGGAAACATCTTTACCAGATATCAAACAAAGCCATCCCTTTGTTTGGCTGAAATATGATACACTTACCCATTGCAGCCAGGAAAATCACACACTTTGTTTAAGGAAACTCTTTGGCACCCGCCATCGTGGCTCTGCCTTTCTCGCACAGACCTCTCCATAAGTCTCCCATAGATTTGGCTATTATGAACTGAAGAGGCGCACACGTAAAAACACTCATTCGTAACCGCCTCAATAAAATTGTTTACAGCCAGTTTTCAAAGGCACCTTGGACAACCCCCTCGTGAAGTCACAAAACTACAGAAAATGATTTATCAGCTTTCTCAGGTCATTGCTTCGGGCTCTTGTCTCTATGGGAAGTCAAAAGCAACGAATCTGCGCATTCTAAAAAAGTCACAGCACATCACAATGGCATATTAAATATATTATTGATAATAGCCCTCTTTCGTCTGACATACCATATATATATATATATATATATATATTATATATATTATATATATATATATATATATGTATATATATATATCTATATATATATATATATATAATATATATATATATTCTATATATATATATCTTATATATTATATTACATCACATGTACGTATTTATAAATGCATACATGCTAGATTATACTTATCTATAAGTGTATTTATTTATTACATATATAAACTAGTATGTGTATGTATGTCTGTATATATATATAATTATATACTATTCATATTATATATATATATATATATATATTTATATATCTATATCTATATATATAATATATATATATAATCTATATATACTACTATATTTATTTTAGTATCTATATATCTATACATATAGTCCTACCTATATATATATCTATATCCTATATATCTACTATATATATCATATATATATAACCACTTCTCATAAATGATTGCTCAACAGCAAAAAAACATTCACGTTGAATCGAGGCTGATGTCTGTGTGAGGAAAAACTTCCATAGAAGCGAGCCTTCCAAACAGAGGAATCATTATCGGCAAGCCGACTTCCTCCCCAAGCACTGCATCACAGACTTCAGTCTTGAAATTAGGGGTCTTCCGCATCATCTAGCCAGCTCTTCTTGAGTCTTCTGGCCCCGTCCATTGTTGCCTCCCCGTAACTACAACACTTTCTCACCGACCTGGTTATCTGCTTGCTTTCCTTCTCACAGAATCGCAGCAGTACACTGACCCACCTCTTTGCGTATGTCAAGCTTTCATTAGAACATTTCCTGTCCTCTATTATCGTTCTTTTCCAGCGATTGAAACACAATGTTTAGATAGATTGGTTCCCATCTCAGGCATAGATATATGACGTTTCTAAATCTTGTTATTTTTAACTACACTTAATGCGTCTTCCCTAGCATTAAACCTGAAGAACAAATTAAAAGGATCATTCCTCATTTAGTTGTTGCAAAAGGAATTCTTATCAAACTGAAAAGGTTCCGTGAGCAAATGACACTCTAAACTCTAAAGCAATTGAAAATCCTTTCCAATGATCTGACGTCCTGCTAAACACGATAGGCAGAGCTCTGTGAACTTGAAACCACTTCCGGACTTAGACAAGATTTTACTACTCTCTTAATCACATCCTCAAGACGACAGAGTAGCCGATGAAATTACTTCCGATGGAATAAATCGGATTCATCCAGGTACGAATTGTACGAAATAAAGAACCAAAGGAGGAAACCGATTCACATTCGTTCTTACAGTTGTCCATAGCTATGATGATGTTAAAACCAAAACACGATATACTGTAATGTACACTCTCTAATGATATTAGTACAGCATAAACTTTGCTATTTATAGCTTTGCGGCTTCCACTTTCAGCAAATATCTCAGGTTCGTTTTATAAACAAACAAATAGTGTGTCAGAACCATGATGGGAATATATATTGCCTTACCAATTCTTAAAACATTCAAGATTAGAAGGTAAATCAAAGGAATATACAGAAGAGACGACCAATAGCACTATTTATCATATTCAGCATATTAATCTATTCGAAGACAAAGGAACTTTCTTGTAACAGACTGTATCCGACACTTAATTAGATACATGGTTGTAAAATTGAAAATAAAGTTTTTTCTGAACGAAATTCTTTCTCAATTATATTAGGCTGTGCGAATGTAGTTCCCATTATAGCAGATATCTTGACATGAAAAAGTCGTCACTGGCCAATGGTTACTATCAATGAAGCCACCCACAGCTCCGAACACCTCTTCAGGAAATCCTACCTCCATTATCGATGACTAAACTAAAAGCTCAAATGATTTAAACAAAGTAAGCTACATAAGCAACGAAAAGGAAATGTTTCAAAGTTACCAACAAATATGCTCCAGGCTACAATCTAGAATTCTTTTCAAAAAGGGTAACCATATTAACCTTCATGAATTCTGGTCTCTCCCATAGGGTTCGTTCATGCGAATATTTGGTTGCATGAAGTAAAGGTATTTTTAAACTTCAGCTTGTTCGGTTTGAAGGCCTTGCACGGACTCGGCGTTATTGAGAGGCTTTCATTCTTTTAACTGCATTTCCCTCTTTTCTAAACTGCAAAGCATCACTCAACTGTGTTCCGCGAGCCCTTTTCCATCTTGAGGGAGGGAGAGAGGGAGGAGGAGGGGGGGGGGGGAGGGACAAACTACAACAAAAAGTGGACCCGACGCGCGTTATCTTAGCCATATAGTCATTATTAGCTACTGCTAATTATTTTACAAAAGAAATTAAGCCCACACTTTCCTTATGCCGGATCCGACTTTATAAATATTAAGTATTCAAAGCTTCGCAGCAGAAGTTAAAAAAAAAGGTCACTAAATAATTCACTTAAAATTGTAAACAGACGAATCGCGTCCTCTATTTCCATTATTGAACTAGCCAATTATGGTTTGGTACTGGACGAATTCTTTAACAAGCGAAAATCTGCGCAAAGAATCGTTGTTGTACACTTGATCTTGAGCCTGGAGCTGGGCGGTTCTCTTTCGAGATCGCCATTAATAATTTAGAATAAGACTGCGCCCTCCAACTAAATAGCTTGGAGTAAGTAACTGTATTGATTGATCAATTCCATTTGTAATTTACTGGTCGATTCAAATTCAAAAATTGTTACTTTTGTTTTGATTGGTTTTGTTGTAATATACTTATTGTTCTTGTTAGTCGTAATGTAAGTGTAATTAATTTTAATTTAGGTCTGTTGACATTTTCTCTGTAAAGTAGGATAAAAATATTATTGTAATTATTTCATTTGCAGAATGAAATGTCTGTAACGACTTCAACGTCGTGACGTTACATGCCTCGTTCGTATGGTTGGTTGAGGTGTCAATGGGTCTTATACTGATTGGCAGGCGCAACGCCCATGCAGTTGCGCTACAAAAATATCGCTGATTTCTTCGCCGTAAAAGTATTGACAGGTGTTGAAATAATAGGCAGAGAAAAGAAACAGACAGAAGAGGATCGAGAGATCAGACAATGTTCTGAAGGGTCTTTTGTCAAACGAACTTTTCCTTTTAACTCGATTGTTGTTAGAAGCACAAAAGAGGCAGTTCCAGCCCATCTGGTTGCCGACCCGTTGACCTTTGAAAGACAGAGAGAGAGAGAGAGAGTGTACACACGATCAACCTCTGTCATTCAGTGACACTCATGAGGATACTTTATGAACGGATGTATTATTGTTATTATTATTATTATATTATTATTATTATTATTATTATTATTAAAATTAAAATTTGTTTAACCAGGCCAATAAGCTGATTATCAGCTCTCATAGGCCGTCCCAAAGAATAAGAATGAAATGGAGTACCAAGTCTAGGTCCGGCTTGGCGAATGAGTGAAAATTATTTTTTTGAAATATATACAAAAAAGGCATACGTTTTTACAGTAGAACACACGCACACATTCAAGACAATAACACATACTCATGTTTCCATTCACTCAATAAAAAAAATAAGGAATGACACAAATCACAATAAGTTGAAGTAAAATGTTTAAAAATTCGTATTTGTTTGAATTGATTAAACGTCCTAAGGATTTTTGTATTTTCATTATTTACTTATTTTTATATTTTATGAAGTAAATTACAGTTCTACATTAATATTCAAAATGGGATCATTGGAAATGTTGAAGATTCTGACAAAATCTCACAGGTCAATTTATTTCCAAAACTTGATTACGGCTGTTGGTTTTTTGTTCAGGGTATTTTACACAATACACTGTTATTATCACTTTGCATTCGGGCATTGGCAGCAGGGTCTGTGTGGGCTGTTCATTACAGGATTAATAGAGTACAGGGTTAGACCGTCCCGTCGTTGCTGCTCATATTTGTGACGTCATTGGTATAGGTGGACATAAAAGAAAACCAAGAACAACAAGTAAATTAAAGGTCACTATGGGAACTTGTTTGCCCACACCCATTACCTATCTCTTTCACGACCTTGTGCGAGAGAAGTCCCCGTTAACCTCAAGGTACTGGAAGATAGCTTCCTTGTTTTTCACTCTGGTGGGGTCAAATACTGACTAATGACTTTTTTTTATCTGAACCTCAGTCAGATCAGCCACGTGACGTCATGCGCGAGATTGTCATATTTTGGTCACAAAAATATATTCCTAATGGTGTGCAAGTGTCAGAAGAGTATGTATGGGCGTATTCGAAAACGCGTCAGAATTACATGTGTGCGCCTCTCTCTCTCTCTCTCTCTCTCTCTCTCTCTCTCTCGCTCTCTCTGACATGATGAACCTCATTTTGCCAACACTGGGTTTTACCTGTTTCAAGTTACATTTCATTTCTGCTTCACATATGGACTCCTTTCTATATCTACTTAATCAGCCTCTGTGTTTCCTACACACCCCACGTGAACCGGAATCCAACATATTCTATATACAGATTTTTCCATGATTATACAATTTGTTGAGTGAAAACTGAAATCTGACTGAACGAGATTATTTTCCGGGTTGCAACTCTGAACGGCTTCTACAGCGCTTCTTTGAGTCGCTCAAAATCACAAATTTTTGGATGTTATTTCCTTTACAATCTTTGATGGCTGATGTGGTTGCACATAATCCTGCTGCAAAGACTGATGCATTGTCAAGAACTTCAGCTCCTAATGTATGGTAGAGTTGGTTACAACTTTCACTTCTCTCGGTAGGCCAGTGATTAGAAGACTCGTCACTGAGGTCTGAGTGGCTATTATCGGTGGTTCAAATTCACCAGATAACTACAAGTTATCAATTGCAATTCACTTTCAGTATTATTGCCACACACACACACACACACACACACACACACACACACATATATAAAATATATATATATATATATATATATATATATATATATATATATATATATATATATATATATATATCCATAAATGTGTAAATATGTATATGTAAACATACACACAAGCACATAAAATCAAGGCAAATATTTTTTCCCACGACAAAACGAATCATGTCATATAATACAAACGCGCATACTGCACGGTACACTTCGTCTGTGTGATAATCCAAACAGCTCATAGTCATAATGTCTCCAAGGCTATAAACATTGGATCGGCTAAAACCCTGAAGTTACCAGTGAGAGAACATTGAGCTAGCAACTTCCTGCGGTTAACGACTCCACTGAACATGATAGTTGCCTTCCCCCTTCGTTAAGTGGAGGTAATGGACCTGTTATTCACGCTGCACTGTCATACGAGGCAGCAAGAGTATTTCAGGATGTATACGTAAGTACAATACTTAACCAATCCCTTGTGATCAATTTAAGCCGTCACTATTATTTATCCCAGAAGGTAAAAGTCAAATCTGCAAATACATTGGCAATAAACTTGAACGTAATGGTCCATTTTTGCATGACATTTACTTATCATTTCTTTATTGACTTACACAAAATTAATTATGACGTCAATAACCAGAGAGTCTACCTAATCCAAACCTTTACATATAATTAACAAACAAATACGATCTAGTAGAAAATAGACCCCAACCCTGCGCTCTCTCTCTCTCTCTCTCTCTGATCTCTCTCTCTCTCTATCTCTCTCTCTCTCTCTCTCTCTCGTCTCATCTCTCTCTTCTCTCCTCCAGATATATAACAAAGCAATATAACATCATCTCGACATTCGAAAGAAAAAACTGCCCCAATACAAAAGGGAGCAGCTCGTGTAGCAACAAAATGTGAGTCAACTTTCAGTATTTTTCCAGTCAATTGTTCCTTAATTATTCAAGGCCAAATTCGTGTGAATCGGATTTTACCTCCCCACTGTTTCTTTACTCTTATGTCTTTCTTTCACTAAAGGTGCTGGTAGGTAAACTCCTTTTGAAATAATAATGGTAATAAAGCTCTTATTAACCAAAAAAACACATTTCGGGTAAATTTGATTTACATAGCTTTCTGGCACTATGTCAAGCACTGGGGCAACTAAGGCCATTCAGCGCTGAAACAGAATTGACACTAAAAGGTTTGAAAGGTGTTACAGGAGGAAAATCTGGCAGTTGCACTATAAAACAATTGTTAGGAGAGGGTGGATAATAAGATGGAAGAAAGAGAATATGAACGGAGGAACAGTAAAATGATGGAAAGTAGTTGCAGCTAGGGGCCGTAAGGACGCTCCAATGAACCTTAAGTAATGCCTACATTAAACCGAATGAGGTGCACTGACGGCACTATCCCCTACGGAGCCTTCGGGTTAAAAACAGTTATGGTAGATGGATAATAGACCAAATATGCCACCCTACACAAGGCACTCTTTTTCGTATCACGCACAACTCTTCCTTTGAACAGCATTCCAACTGAACCATTTCAGACCTTGTTCCTGGTTTCTTCAACAACGCAAAGAAAACCTTCCCCATGAAATTTTTTGCGATATCGTCTCGACGACGAAAGGAGAAGAGAGAGAGAGAGAGAGAGTAGTAAAAATTCCAAAAAGGTTTCACCTGTTTAAATTACGCATTGCTGCAGAAACATCGTCGTCCAAGACCCGTGTTGCAAGGAGGAGCAGCAACTCCACTTTTGGTTAAAACCCAACGAAGGAAATAGGAATCCTCGACGCCGCAATCCTATTGCCAGGACGGTGAAACCTGCGGGCAAGACTTCGCCTTTAAAAGGTTCTTGTCTGTTTGGGTATAGATAGCGAGGATGGCAGGAAATGAAGCACCTTCCCAATGACGCGTGTCAAAAAAAAAAAAAAAAAAAAAAAAAAGGAATATAAAAAACGAGGTTACGTTACTAAAATATCAAATGACATCAGTAAAATCTCTTTATAAAAAATGACGACAATGCAGATACTGTGCCAAGTCCAAAGCTTAAATACGCGAATAATTAAAGAGCTTACGACATTTAACAAACTCGTATTTGGCTTAAAAGAAAACCTATGCCTTTCCCAAAAGACAAATATACAAGAAATATACTGGCTTCAGTATCCTGAAAGAGATGAAATACAATAAGAACAATTATCATGAGAAGCACAAAAATTAAAATGACTTGAAAAGTTTGGGTCGGCAGAACCTGGAGATGCTATAACCACCATCGCCTCCAAGGAGCCTTGAAACGCCACCACTGAAGTGTTTCTGCATTTTTATTCCCAGAATTCTCAAACTCACTTCCATCCTCCCGTCTCGCAAACGGATCGGGTCTTCCAACTCTTCTACCACCCAGAGGAGCCCCACTACGCTATCACCTACTATTCTCTCCCAGGCGATGCAAAATACTTACCCAAGCCTTTTTTCTTCATCTCCTCTCCATCATTATCTAGCAAAAAATGTCACTCCAACGTGCCATATGACTTTTATATTATAAGTAGCTGAAAGGATAATAAATCTGAAAGGTGACGTTCTCGTTTCAGTCTATTCATTTTTTTTTCTTCAAGAAAAACCAAACCTACTGCTTTAATCACGGGTTGCTCTTTGACGGCTACAGGGTGTACACGAGTGTATGCACATATTTTGGGGAATGAAAGATAAAGTTTCTTTCGAACAGAAAATATTTTATAAACATCCATTTTAAGGCGCCCGTTGTCGGGTCAAGGAATTTTAAATAACCGTTATCATTAGTGATGCTTTCACGCGATACGAGTTCGTCGGATCGAGTAACCTGAGATGGAGAAGAGAACGGAGATGGAGTATAGGAGTGATGGAAGGATTGGGCCGATGTTAATAAAGTATCTCCCTAATAAAATGTATTCTTTAGGTTTTGAAGAAAAAAAAAAATGCATGCATCATTGAAACTGTTTCCCCTCCCTATCCGTGGTATTCACTGGCCACCGATTAAAAACAAAACGAAAAGAGTAAGCATAACTGAATCTCTCATCCATCAAAGATAAGTTTGCTATTCATTAGACTTCTTCATTAGACACCTATCAAAGATTTCAAGTGGAGATTTAAAAATCTCTTCCTCTCCATCTAAAGTATTCATCAGACACCAGTCATAAGCGTAGAGCTAGTCATGATTCCTGGTTCAGCAATGTCGTGACGAGGCACTAGAATTCAAAATTCACAAATGAATGTTGCTCAGCTACATTTACTCTACAGTATTTGTCTTCCTCTCTTGTGGTGCTTCGAGGTGTTCCACCTCTAGGTCCATGTCTAAATTTTGCGGCTCTTTAATTAAACAATTGATTTTTTTATGTATGATTCTCTCCGGTTTATTAAGCTTTCTTGATATCTCTCCAACAGGAACTTGCACCGAATGCAGTGCAATAATTGTCTCTCGCTCATCGAGGGATGTTTCTTAGACGATAAATGACACATTGACATTAGATTCCCGTGCACATAACATCAAAAGCAATAGAGTGAGGGCGCCTGGTTCACACTGTTAGGATATCGTTTTTTTTTTTTTTTTTTTTTTTTGTTTTTTTTTTTTTTTTTTTTTTTTGCTTTTAAATTTGATTGCATTTTTGTGAGATTCCAGTGTTTTCTGTAAATTTAACAAATGGAATAGTTCAACTACCTTCAACTTAATATTGAAATGATAATTTAAGGACTATGTTTAAGCGATACTACTAGTGATATGTGTCTCCTATCTATTTGGTAATGTATATCTATGATTGTGATATGACGTTTTTTATCACTTCGTTTCGTTCACGTCAATTTTGCTATATGGAAAATAGTTTTACACAATAACATACATAATGTTCTAAAGATATGAGTGACTGATTTTTAACGTCATTACATATGATTTCTTCCATCTTTGAAAGAAAAATAGATAAATAAGGCATGAATCGTGCGTCAGGCAGGTGAACGAAAAATTTTGAAACTCTGCCAAGAGTTTTTTGGCCGACAGTACATTCTCATTTATTTAAGATTTTTCCGTATATTCAGCCTGCCCACTGTTTAATTTGCAATCTACTTCCTTGATGGCCATTTTCAGTAAGCTTCACATATTTACCAGAATGACCTTAGTGACGCAAAGACCTTCATAATACTGGTCTGCGGACGTCGTCAAATGACTTCCTGTAATCGGCACATGCTATCAGAAAGGGATCTTTAAATTCCATAAATTACTTGACAATGTTTTCATTCACACAATTGACTACATTTTCTAAAATAAGTCTGTTTCATATCTAGGCTTCTCGTCGGTTTCTCTTTCCAGCCAACTGAAGACGAATATGAAGAACATTTTTGGACATCAGCCTCTCCAGTTACCAGACTAACTCAGATCACCTTTCTTTTTGGTGTCTTCGCTGCTTTGCTGTTCACAGCAGGATATGTCTCTGATTGGGAAGATAAAACATACAAAGTTCATTTACGGTATAGGTTAGGGCAAACGAAATGATCTCTGTAAGTCTATCAAATAAAATTTCAAGAAAAAAGACCTAAGGAAACGCATAATACGAAGAAATTGTATTAAAAAGAGGAATATAGTGGACTTTGTCATGAAAGCAGAGCTAACTAAAGAATACAGCCGTGCGCAGTTAAAAAGAGATAGCTCAGAACACAAACCTTGAGAGTTTAGAATCCTGCATCTTGCATCAGCAACGTCTGCATTGAAACTGGACTCTGCCCTAGAACAATTAGTTCAAAAGCCCCTCAAGAGGTTTAAGAGGGGAGATACAACCGAGGTCATCAGAAGCAACAACAATATGAAATTTCAAACAACAGAAAGAACATGAAAAGACTAGGGTGCAAATGGGAAGGTTTCAAACAGAGAAAAGACAGGAAGAATAACAATAGAGACAGTTAACAAGTCCAGGTCTCGGCCAGACATGTTGTGGCCACACGAGCAAAATCGAACCCAATACTAGGTCTAAAGGCCAGAGGGGAATTAACCTTTCCCACAGAAATGTAATGATCGTGAAAATATTGTAGTTCCCTTAAGAAGAGATTTGTAGTGGAAAAAAAAGTTTTAAAAAAATGTAGGAAAAATGGTTCTAATGTATTTGCAAAAATACTTGAGCCGTAGTGCGAGAGCACATCAACAAAAGATAGATATGCAATATAATCAACGGAGGAGCTGAGGCTTACAAGGGCACCTGCTGTCTGTATCTAAACATGTACGTAAAAATATAACGATGAAAAAAATACATTTGCAAATAAAAGAAGCAACGCTATTAAAAATCAACAAAACCAATATATAAATATTGTATTTTCAAAGAAGAAAAAAGAGGGGAGAGGTGGCTTTGAGGTACACTGAACCCTGTGAAAAATAGTGTAAAATAAACAGTTGGAGTAGAGAGATACAGTTTAATGTCTGTGCAGTCAAGATCGGTTAGTTATCAAGATATCAAAACTATGTTAAGAATTATGTTACGATATTACAATGCGTTCACTATCCCAGTCTGTGTTGATTGTGCTTTAGACCCAATGGAAACAATGACGAAGCAAAATGTTTACGTTTCTATCTCATCTTTAACCCTTCTATGGGATTTCATTTGCTAACTCTATCCCTCTCTCATGCCTCCTCTTACGTCAGCCAATGAAATCCTATTCTTCTTCAAGCCTATTCTTCCTACACAGGGAGGACGCACTCAACTGACAGCGCTTCCGTAATTGGAAATGGTCTCAACAGTGAACCAGACTAATATCCCGATCAATAATCGACCTGTCCCGTCTTTTCACTTCAAATCCATTCCAGGAATATCAAACCTTTATTACAATCTGGAAAAAATTCCATGAACTGTTGATGACTCTTACCGTACAATAACCACAGTTGAGAACTATTCCGAGTCAGTGTGATATAAGTTCTGCACACGCATCCACAAACCCATACACAAATAGGGTGACACACATTTTTACGTACTTCAACACTTCTCATTGCAATATAACTACATTCATCCATCAACAGCTTCTGAAATGTTTCATTCGTTTGCCTTCAGCATTCACATTTCACATCAAAACGGAGACTTGGCCAAATATTCCCCTTATTCACTCTCCAAACTTCTGAATAGCTCCTTTAAATTTCCCTGCTTTACATATTCCCCCAGTTTATGTATTGTCTTCATCTGACAGCCATTCGTTTTATTTGCCATCAACTTTATATACGAACGTACAACATTCGTTCACTTTGACCCTGTGATAGGGGTGTAGGTCCTGCGTGTCGTAAAATGGCGACTAAAAGGAGCTGCTGCCTTGCGTCTTACTTTTTAGCAAAAGGCTAGGCCCACCGGCAGTAACTGAGGAAACTGCCCAATTGCAGATGGACTTTTTAGTCATAGGCGAGGCCCACCACCAATAAATGTGGTTGATGACAGCAAGTGCATGAGGTCGTAAAAACCCCTTTGCCAAACAATAAACCATGTCTGATGGACGGTGTGAGGAAGGCAGTGGAGAAGGCGCATCAGGCAACCGAACCCTTTAGTGTAAGGATAACGGTGGGAAAGAATGCAGCATTCGTTCCACTTGCCATGCTGTTGGAAAAACCACTGCTCGATATTCCTGTCTTCCATTCACACGGACTAATTCTTTCACCAGTTTCTCTGCAGCTTCTCTTCACCTTTCTTAACAAACCGTCCTTTCCTGATTTTACCATTATCGCATTCTTGAAAATATTACCGAGCCATGGAGACTTAATACTCTTCTATGTGCAATCTGGTTTTTTTTTTTACCAAACCTTTCGCACTTCAATCTACATGCCCGACTCAAGTTCGACTAGGCCTGAAAAACTTCTGATCACAAGTTTGAGGCAAGCAGTGAGGGGTCACAATGACACTCAAAGACCAAATTGTAAACTGGTATAAAAATATGGTCTCAATACACCATATATCTTTGAGAACTTCCCCAAATGTTTCTAAGACCTACGTACATTGCAAACAACTGATTCCTTTTTTTCCTGAAACTCATCATTAAAATGTTTCAAAATACAGATTTCATCCACACGGCTTTTTCTTTGTCGAAATCCACACTGCCCGTCCCTCTCATTGACTGTTATTTGCGTTGGTCCATGTGGTATTTTACATCTGTTATTTATAGAATCGCCTCTACCACCTTTTGCTTTCTGAAAAGATATAAAGTCACTGGAAATCGCATCAACCCTGAGGTATTTCCATCCTACAACAATTTCCAGGTCATTTATTATTTAAGACAACAAATATGAATTTCACTAAACAGCAATATGTTCATTAGCATCTCAGAAAACTCAACTGCTCATTAATTTATCTCAGCGCTGCTGACTTTTCCCTCCTTTCCCTACAAACTGACTAATCTTAACGGCATTCATGACCACATTTCTGAACACATCCTCCTCATCCTCTTTCGTTGCTGCTGCTGCTTTTCCTTGATGTTAATATTTTCCAAAGATTGCAAAGGCCATCTCCTCTCGTGGTATGAACACGGGGAAATATCCCACAGGGCTTCGGAGAGAAGAGGAAAGAAAACTTCATCTTTCTTTTCTGTGATGATGAAATGGCGTTATCAAACACGGCGGAATCACTGAATTCCATCACAAAGAAAGATGGAAAGGAAATATTTTTATCAAAGCTTTCATCTTTTTTCAGGTGTACAATCGGTTCTATTCAAATAAACTATGATTTAACATTAATATCATTCCAATCTTCTATTCCTTCTGTTATAAGGAAAACTCCCAAATAGCACATCGTGTTGCACATTGATATATTGAACCTGGAAGTTTTCTTTCATCACAACCTTCACCTCCTTCCTTTCCTTTGCCTGTCACTGACACGATATTCTATGAAATCCTGAGTCCAGTCCCACAAAGTAGTCGCAAAATTTGCAAAGCACATCAGTGGAGCAGTGTCGATTTCTTTGCACGTTAAAACCAAAATCACTACAGTCTATTTTACTTTTTTTTTTTTTTTTTCTTTTTTTTTTTTTTACTGACCGATAGCAGAGACATCAACCAATCCGTCGGGGATTTCTGCATTTGGAATAAAATCACCCTTCCTGCGTGAATAACACTGTTTATTCACATCTTGAGTGCAGTACGGTATTTACTTGAGGCTAAAGGCCAAAAGCGCTGGTCATTCAACGTTGGAAGGGAAATTGTGTGTAGGCAGTTTTGAAAAGCGTAACAAGAGGAAAACTCGCAGCCGCACTATGAAATAATTGTTAGGTGAGGGTTGACAGCAAGACGAAAGATACTTATGAACTGAGGTACAGTAACGGAATGAAAGGGGGTTGCAACTAGGGGCCCTAAGGGGCACTGATGGCAATACCCAACTGCGGGGCGCATCTTTCGTGCAACGCTGAAATGCTTTCAATACATTGTTCCCAGTGTAACTGACGGGTTTTAACGAATAAATAAAGTATTGAGATAGATCACACAGTTTCGTTCCTTATAAAGTTTTAACGGTCAGCAACACTTTCAAGGTGCTGTGTACCATACCTTGAAGGTATAAAATTATGAACGGAGTATTTTTATTCGAATGAAATTACAATCGTTGTTTAGGAAGTTGAAAACAGTCAAACCTTTTCAGTTGTATTGAAGACATGAAGACTGAAATGAAATCCCACTGGGGAACCAGAGGAATCTGGGGCAAGAAAGACATTCAGCATGAGTGAGGGCACCATTATGGTTAGAAAAGATTGACCAGTTTTTAAATATGGTTTTTCGTTTACTGGATCTAATAAAAAATGAACTTCTCAATAAAGTCTGATCTAAAACATTAATATGTGAAATACGAACATAAACACCATTGTATTATGGGTTAAAACTGCTTTGGCCAATCGTTCTTCGTACTGAATTTAGGATTAATATTTGGTTTCAGTATTATCACTGTCAGACCTTTCAAATTCATTGGCGGAGAGAAAGAAAAAGAGAGGGAATAGTTATTTTTTCTGTCTAAATAAATCTGACGGCGAATAAGACTTTCTTTTACTTGCACCATTCTAAATGTATGTCTCCTGATTATACACACAAGCACTAGTACGAAAACGCACACAAGTACATAGCACGACCCACAGGTATATTATGTAATATAGCATATGCATACAATTTATTTGACAGAATTGCTTTAGTAACATCAGTGTGTTTGTTGCAGGAATCTTCATGACGTCGGACTTGATTTCCGATTCTCAAGCGTCAACTTCTGCTGAAAAACAACCAGACTTCCTTCTATGCATTGGTATTTTTCCGATAGGTGTTTTGGCCAAATTGTGGCATTATCAAGCAACTACTGACGTACACTCTACACTTACAATCTATCTATATCATCTTGCGGAGGAAAAGTTTATAAATGACCTTGAGACCTGAATACAGGTTAGTCAGGGGATCAATTGAAAGCTTAACCGTTCTAATGGTTAAGCTTTTAATCCCCAGGATCAACCAGTCATCACGACTGAAGGTCATTTAATATAAACTCTCTCACCACACGATATAAATAGGTTGTAAATCAGTAGTTGCTGATAATGCCACATAAAGGTGAAAGAGGTGCGACACAAACCAACAAAAAAGGACGTCTGCATATTTTTCTCCAGAATTTAATGCAGGAGAATCGGAAACAAACTACGACTTAATGAAGATCCCTGCAAGAAAAAACCCACTATAAAACGATTGTTTTGATCGAAAACTATATATATAGTGTGTGTGTACGTGTGTGTGTGTGTATGTGAGTATGTGTATGTATGTATGTATGTATGTATGTATGTATGTATGTATGTGTGTGTGTGTGTGTGGTGTGCAAGATATACAACAAGAATCTGACCTAGAGTGTGAAGAGATATTACCCTATTGGCGCGAATAAGCAGAACTCATAAGAGCCAATGACAGTCAACACACCCCTACCCTTGTTGATAACTTGGAATTTAATAAAGCATTCCCAGTGCAATGAGGCAGAGGGAACTTGGAGATATGGCTTCAGCTTTCATATCCTGCCATATGACCGACAGCAAATAGTAAGAGGAGACGAGATCGCCGGATCTGATATTGTATGCGCGGAATTTTTACAAATATTGAAAAAATGATGATGAATATTTTCCTATTGGATGAATGTGAAATCCTTGCGCAGCGATCTATCATTTGTTCCACTAAAGTATCACGTAAAAACAATTGAACGCATCATTTATTGTATTTTGAAAATATTATGGACCGTGAAACGAAGAATGGTTTTAATCAAGGAGCCTTTGCAGGAATTACAAAAGTGCATAACAACGAAGAATACCTCGTTAGTATGCAAACCACAAAAGCAAAACAACTTTCGACTCTGGGCACATCATTTTTGGTCATTAATAAAAATGAGTGCTTTCCACGTCAAATGGTGGCGGTGTTGATCCATTATTCTTTGTTTTCGGATATCCCAAAGATTATAGTGCATTTGTAGGTACTATTCATGGAGTGGGATTTATTTCTTCTTTCTGCTCTGGCTCCTGTTGTTCACGGGTTATTTTCCCAAAACATAGGAAACGCCTTTGGGATTAGTGAAAGGCATAATTTTTATTAAAGAAGCCTGAGTTTAGATTTTTGTTGGTATAAATGTGACGGGACCAACTTGACATGCAACAAAACAAGTAACCAATTATAACACCTTTAATAAGTGATTGCCAAATTACTGCATATCTCACTCCCCAAGTCTCTTAGCAATCTAGAATCCTTTTTGAAAAGTTTCCTATCATGATAATTTGCTTACGTCGGTTTTGGTACTAACAACCATAAATTTCCCCTCAAGAATACGCCAACTATATGCAATAACTGTATCTTCAATCTTTTTCTTAGAAACTCCTATTTGGCTAAAAAAAAAAATTATAAAAAGCATCATCTTCCACTATTATTGATAAAGACCATTCATTCCAGGGGGGAAACAAAAAAACCCAACGACAAATAGTAAAGACTATATAGGTACATGGTCTCAAAATAACCAATGCCTTTCTCCCCGCCATTTGAATACTCGTCTTCCATTGGCCGCTTTTTCAGTTTTAGCTTTGCCCTTTTGGTATTGTAAATATCTACCTGAAAAGATAAGAACGTCCCTGACATTGGAAGGAATTTTGTGATAAGGAGCCTTCCACACTTTGCCCTATATCTTACAAGCTGCTCTAATACATCGTGCTCCATCTCCTTCACTTCTTTAGCATTTGTACATAGCTATTTACTAATTTATATATATAATAATAATAAAAGAAGCTCATAAAAACGCAAAATATAGAGAGAAAAATACTGTCTTTCAGAGACTGCTGTCTCCCTCTTCATGCTCAAAGGGAGCATAGGATCCAGATGTCATTGACAAAGTTTTCATTCGACCAACGCTTAAGAGAATTAAAGGAAGTTTAATCAGCGGGAGTGACCTAAATTGGCTTACCTGTGGATGGATCTCTTGGTATAAATACCACCTTTTCTGTAACTTTTCTCATTCATCTACTTGAAGAGGGAAACAGCAGTCTCTGAAATATAGTATTTTCCCTCAATATTTCAGGGTTTTTATGGGCTCCTTTTATTAGATGGAATTCTGTTTTAACAGAACACTTTTACCAGTCATATATAATATATATATATATATATATATATATATTATATATATATATATATATATATATATATATATACTTGGAACACTAAACACATATCCCTGTTTCTAATCCACAAAACATGGGTGTATTGTACCCATTTTGGAAAATAAAAGAAATATAAATACACATTTACTTTGAAAATAAAGCTATACAGATTGAATTATGAGTAACATTGATTTATTAACCTTGTTAGGTCATCTATCAATGATGTAGGTATGATTATAGAAAAAATATTAAAAAAGGGTATAATATACCCATGCTTAGTGGTTTAGTGATTGGGGTTTAGTAGTGTGGAGTTTAATCACCCAAAATTGTCACTACT
>NC_087202.1:327828-355757 GCF_015104395.2 Macrobrachium nipponense
CGAGACCAACGGCTTTACGTGACTTCCGAACACGTCGAGAGTGAACTTCTATCACCAGAAATACGCATATCTAACCCCGAGAATCGAACTCACGGCAAACCGAGATGGCAGACCAAGACCATACCGACCACGCCACTGTTGCAGCTAGGAACCAAAGGCACGGTCCAAAGACCCTTAAGTCAGGCCTACACTGTGCCGCACTACTATGAGATTCAAGGTCTCTGTAAAACGGTTTTTGAACTTTGCTCCTTGTCAAAGCATCGGATGTAGCTGAAAGTTGACATTTGTATATTTTACAACCACACACAAATTTTGTCAGCTTTATCAATAACCTAAACCGATAGTTTTTTAATTTTTATAGAGCAAAAATGATCTAGCCGACGCCATGGCCAATGATTGCGAGCCAAGAGTCGAAAAACATTCATTACCCCTCTACGCCTAAGTCCTAAAAAACCAAAAACGTCTCCGTATGTCGAGGAGGGTTTGGAGTGAGCGCAAGCGCGAAAAAATAATTTTTTCAAAAAATCACAGCTTAGTTTTCAAGATTAAGAGTTCATTTTTAGCTCCTTTTTTTGTCATTGCCTGAAGTTTAGTATGCAACCGTCAGAAATGAAATAAAAATCATTATCATATATAAATAAGCGATATATGGTAGCGACCCAAAAATTCATACATAATGTATTCAAATCGAGCTGTGCGAAAAAAACGGTCAAAGCTAACGAGTTACTTTTTTTCGTTATATTGTGCACTAAATTGCGATCATTTTGATATAGAACACCTTGTAAAACGATCAAAGCAACACAGAAAAAATATTATCACAAAATGATGCATGAATTTGTAACGCGCAGACGTAAAAAAAATGTTTTTTTCAAAAATTCACCATAAATCTAAATATTGTTCTAGAGACTTCCACTTTGTTTCAAAATGAAGACAAATGATGAGTATTAAGATACTGTAAGATTTTTAGCTTAGAATTGTAGTTTTTGACCATTTCGAACGAGTTTAAAGTTGACCAAATGTCGAAATTTTTATATATATATTTTTTATATGCAAATATTGCAAAAATGAGCAAAGCTACAACCTTCAAATATTTTATTTTGTATTTTTTATGTATTTTCGCACATTTTTATATATGAAACTCTATAAAACGCCCAATATGAAAAGGAGCAAATATTAGGAGAATGCGACGTACGCATTTCGGAGATTTACGGCCGCGAATCCGCGCACTGAGGGAAAGAAAGTTTTTTTTTTTTTTAAATTCACCATAAATCTAAATATTATGCTAGAGACTTCAAATTTGTTTCAAAATTAAGATAAATGACTGTATATTACTAGATTGTAAGAGATTTAGCTTACAATTGCGTTTTTCGACTATTTCGGTAGAGTCAAAGTTGACCGAACGTGGTTTTTTTTCTATTTATCGTGATTTATATGCAAATATTTCGAAAAAGAGAAAGCTACAACCTTCAATCATTTTTCGTTGTATTCTACATGAAATTTCGCACATTTTAATATACAAAACTTTATGTAACGGCTAATTTTAAATGGTGCGGACATTTTGACAATCGCACGAAAAAACTTCTAATTTTTTTCGGCAGAGTTACCCGCGCGGACGTAGGGAAAATGTTTTTTTTTTTTCATAAATTCACCATAAATCGAAATATTGTGCTAGAAACTTCCTATTTTTTGCAAAATGAAGGGAAATGATTGAATATTACTAGAATATAAGTGTTTTAGCTTACAATTGCGTTTTTCGACCATTTCGGTAGTCAAAGTTGACAAAGGTTGAAATTTTGGCACTTATCGTTCTTTATATGAAAATATTTCAAAGCTGATACAAGCTACAACCATGGATTGTTTTTAAATGTATTGGGCATCAAATTACGCACATTTCCATATATAAAACTTTATGTAAACGGCAAATTTAAAATGGTGCAAACATTAGGAGAATCGCACGAAAAAAATTTATCGAAAGAGTTTACCGCGCGGACGTAAGGAAAAAGTTTTTTCATTAATTCACCATAAATCGAAATATTGTGCTAGAGACGTCCAATTTGTTGCAAAATGAAGGCAAATGATTGAATATTACTAATAAGAGTTTTAGCTTACAATTGCATTTTTGACCATTTCGGTAGAGTCAAAGTTGACCGAAGGTTGAAATTTGGCTTTTATCGTTATTTATATAAAAATATTTCAAACCTGATAAAAGCTACAATCATGAGTATTTTTTTGTTATATTCTACATGAAATTGCGCACATATTCATATATAATACTCCATGTAACGGATAATTTAAAACGGCTGCAAAAAATTATGTCAAAGCGACAAATAATTTTTGAGATGTTTCACTGATACTTTTTAGTGCGATAAGAAAGAAAATTTGCGCTTGCGCGCCTGCGTAACGATTGTAAACAAAACAACGCCTTGATCCGTGAACTCCCGCATCCCCCAAGGTGCGTGATTTAAAAGTTTTTGGCTGGTAGGCCTATAAGTATTTTTTCCGCGAATTTAAAAAAAAACTTTTTGGAGTCGACGTATAATACGTCCAATCAGCATACGGGAGACATTTTGGACTCGACGTTTAATACGTCCAATCGGCGTAAGAGGGTTACGTAAGCAAGCTAAACACCTTTTGATGAAATGTTGCCCCCCGCCCATCCACCAGAAAGAAACTCCATCGGCTCTGAAACCCAAATGAATGGCGGAACGATACATAGATGTGGGTGGGGTATCTGTGCTAGCGTAGTAATAATACTGTAGCAGTAGTGCCGCAACAGTATAGCAGTAATATACATGAATTAAACGTTTAGGCCAACTGCTGGGATCCTTGAGGATCATTTAGCACTTCTTTACAACTACTCGAGAAATTAGTTTTTATAGCAGAAGTTAAATTTCTAATCAAACAATGCCCATGGTAGCCTTCAGTGTTATCCTGAATTATAACGAGGCGAAAGTGGGTGAGCCTCATGAAGTCATCATTCTGCAATAATTATTGGTGAAGGTTTAAAGCCAATATACGGTACGGCTATTTTTTTTGCAGTAAATAGGTAGATAGCCAATAAATAAAAATTGCTTGACATTGGATATAGCAGTTATCAAATCAAGCTTGTCTACTATGTTTTTGAAAATTACCAACTATTCCCTACATCCTGTCAATCTGATTGTGACCTATAATGTAGACTGTAATTTCTAGGAAACCTATTTTGGGAGTTAAGACTAATAATCGAAGTGTTTTTGTATTTATTAATATATTTGTTGGTTTGTTCATTATGACAATTATCAGTGGAGAGGTTCTCGAGTTCATAACGGTGTACTGCTTTGCTTGTATTTAAATTTGTATGTCATTGTTGCCAGCCAGGTTTAGCCTTCGTTACGTATAGGCAATCATCCATCGAGAAAGAGGGAAGAAATGCTGTCATAAGTTACGTAACGAGTGCGTTCGAAACCTTTTCTCTGAGTAAGTTGGCCCGTCTTCAAAAAAAAGTCACTTTTACATTATAAGTACCAAATTTATGCAACGTACGTAATGCAGAATACAGTCAAAATTTATGTGTAGATATAATATGTATTCTGAATAAGAGTTATATTTATTAAATACATAGATAAAAAGTTATTGCGAAAAAACCGTGTTACAGAGGCCCTGAATCTTTGGTGGGTACACACGTGAGAGCCGAACCTTGTATGTGTAACCGAGTTACGCATATATGGTTACAAGGTGTCAAAATGTTGAGGACGAACCGTAAACCACGTCAAAAACGTAACTTCATTACAATCCACTGCGATCATCAGTCTGTCTCTGTCCGGGTTGTTTACCGACGATGGCCACCATGCAAGTAGCAGCTGCCCCGTATATTTATTCAGATTATTTAACGAAGATGAAGCGAAATAAAAGAAGATGGTGGCAATCAAGGTTATATACTAGTAGGGTAGAATACAGTGGTCGGGAATTACTCGCTGACATGAGATTCCAAGAAGTTTCTGGCCACAGTAAAGTCTTTTCTTCGTAATAACTAATAAGTTGAAGGACCTCTTCCTCTCTCCAATCAGCCATGGTAGACATATACGTACTGACTGACCAAAACAAGGGACTCTACTATGGACGGCCTTGTTCATACTCATAGTCGGTGTCAACAAGTTCAGGAACCTCTGTTGTTACGCGTGTAATACAGGTCCCGTCCACACATGGCGTAACGTTCAAAGAGACCTCCCTTTGATTCGGGGCCCAAAAACCCGACAATTGCCGGGACTTTGGGAGGGCGAACGGAGCCTCGAACCTTGCGGGTTCGGGGTTCGGGTTCGAGGAACCGTCCACACTTGCGTTTTTGTTACAAGAATCGGTTACAATACAAGGTTCGGTTCGCACGTGTGTTATCTATAGTAGGTGCCCCGACGGCGCTACCGCAACTACGGAGATCTTACGCCAAAAGGTTACGTTACCTTACGGACCCTATCCAATCATTCGGATATCTAGTCTAATAAAGCTTTCAACGCAAACAAAGGATATATCGCCATACAATCACAGGAAGTCACGGAGGTTGAGTCAAGGGATAAAACACAGATACAGCTCGATGAAGAGAAAAGAAACATTTGACTTGTAGGTTTCACAAGCAGATTGCTCCCACACTTCCAGGGACGAGGAGTACCTCTTCCAGGGTCTCTGACATTAGTACACTGAACCTAAAAATAATTAATCGTTATAGATTAGATTAGATTAGATTATAAAGTTTTTGGCACATAGCCAAGCGCCGGAGCCGAGAGGGGCCATCAGCGCATATATATCTTAAGAATAAAAAAATTCGCTATCACACAAAGAAACATACACACAACCGATTAACATACAATCATCACTTCATAAAAACCAAACAAGAAACCTAAAAACAATTAAAAGATAATTACAATTCGTAAAAAAGACCAATATTTTTTAAAAATGTCATAATTTGCTCTGCCTGAGCACCTTCACCTAAAATATCGGCAAGTGTCTTATTTGCCAGCAAACAAGCTCTACGTTTGGTTTTCCAAAAATGAGGGCACGCCACCAAAATATGCACCACAGTCAAATCCACATGACAGGTGGAACAGCGAGGAACCTTGCCTATCCGCTCCACTCATCATTAGATACCCGTGAGTATATTTAGTGTGGCCAATACGTAATCTAGCTAAAACTATCTCAGACCTTCTATCCATCCGGCTATGAGGCCAAGGATGAACAAAAGGCCTAATAGACTTTAATTTAAGATTACTATCTAAAGTAGACCAGTGGGGCCTGCCACTGGTCTCTACAATAAAATCGAATGGTATTTTTAAAATCGGAAACAGGGACGCCCATGGTTGGAAATGTGCCTAAGCCTAGTTGCAGCCTTAGCAGCAGCGTCGGCTCGCTCATTCCCAACAATTCCAACATGGGACGGAGCCCAACAAAACCTAACAGAACTCTTCTATTAATTAAAAGATAAAACCAATCTTGTACTTCTTGCACTAAAGGGTTGCAAGAGACTAGGCTTTTAAGAGAAGATAAAAACACTTAAAGAGTCGGTAAAAATAGTAAAAACCTTGTTAGTATAAGAACTATAAAAAATATACTTAAGAGCAGTCAAAACTGCCAGCAGTTCAGCTGTAAAAACAGAGGAATTAGATGGAAGCTTCTTTTTAATAATATTATCACTAGTCACTACAGAGCAACCAACACCATCAGAACCTTCGAACCATCAGATTATATATGTTGAGAATCACCATGTTCAAAAGCATGTCCAAAAAACTTGCCCTCAACTGATCACCAGAGCTGATACTCCTGCTGTCCCTAATTGGGCAGATTTCTAAGGGTGGCCTATTCCAAGGAGGAAATTTTGAGGGCGAAATTTCAGCTACTGCAGGGGGTAGTAATCCCACCTCCCCTGGCAGAGCTGCTAGTCGAACTTCAAGCGGCTTTGGCAGTCTAGGTCTATTTGGGGCTCTATCAGTTGGTTCTCTAACATACTTATAATTAGGGTTCAGCTTTGATGTAAGTACTCTGATAATGACTCTCAAGCCTAATTCCTCCCTACGGATAAATAGTGGGGGAATCCTGACTCAACATATAGGCTTTCTACTGGAGAAGTCTATAGGCTCCCAGTACAAATACGTAAAGCCAAATTATGGACAACATCTAATTTCTGCAGTGTTGTCTTGCATGCACAACCATAAATTTGACAACCATATCATTTTGCTTAGGCATAAAATCTGGTACATCCTCAAAAGGGTGATTCGATCTGCCCCCAATTAAAATTAGAAACAACTTTTAGAATATTAAGACGAAGCTTCACGTTACATACAACTTCATTAACATGTTGAGCAAAAGTTAATTCTCTTATCAAATGTAATACCTAGATACTTAATGCTATCTTCATAAGGTAAAATCGAATCATTTAAAAACAGCGTAGGGATCTCTTCCATCTTCTTAATCGGCAAAATCGTATAGCTTTGGTTTTTCTGGTGAAAAATGAAAATTTGAAACCTTTAGCACTGGCCCATAATGTTGAAGCATTAATAGCAGTCTGGATCTTTTGACAAGCTTCGACAGCTGTAGACTTACTACAGATTATTGCATAATCATCAGCAAAGGCCAGACCATGCACCCCGACAGGAACTTGTTCTAGTAGGCCGTTGACAGCTACATTAAAGAGTGTTGGACTAAGGACGCTTCCCTGAGGTAACCTTCTTCTTGAGGGTAAGCAGAAGAAATGTAAGAGCCCACTCTTACTTTCAGGTAACGTTCTGACAAAAAATCTTTCAGACAATAGAACAAAATTACCCACAACACCCCACTCTACAAGTTGCAAAAGGATACCCCCTCGCCAGGTAGTGTCGTAGGCTTTTTTCTAAGTCAAAAAAAAACACTGCAACAGTCTGTTTTGCACAGCAAAAGCATTCTGTATCTCCCGAGTAAGGAACATCAAAGGGTCAGAAGTACTTCTATTTTCCTAAAGCCAAAACTGCCGATTAGATAAAAGATTCTTTGAATCCAAATACCACACAAGTCGAGCATTGACCATCCTCTCATAAATCTTGCTAACACAACTGGTTAGAGCAATTGGCCTATAGTTCTTAGGAAGGAAGGAATCTTTAAAAGGTTTTAAAACAGGTACAATAATCGATATCTTCCAAGACACTGGTGAAGTTCCTGAAAGATAAAAACTGTTTAAAATGTCTAAAAGAAATTGTTTTGTACTTCTAGGCAGATTCATCAGAGTACAGTATATCATCTTCCCAGGAGATGTTGGGGAAGATAACGAGATTGCTTGATCTAATTCTTTCATGGTGAAAGGAAGATTATATGACTCTGAATTTGAACTAACAGCAGGAACAACCGTGGTACCGTCCCTAATATTCCTGAATGCAGTAGAGTAATGTAGGGCACTAGATATATTGGAGAAATGCATACCACCAAAGGTTTCTGCAACTTCTCCAGAATCAGATATGAGTAAGCCATCAATTTCAATATAGGCAAGGGAGAGGTGGAGAAAATTTCCCTTGCAGCTTTCGGATTCTGTTCCAGACTAATGACATAGGGGAATCATATTTTAAACTCGCTTATATATCTGATAAACGATTCCCTTCTTTCCCTCTTTGCCTGCTTAAATGTTTCTTTTGCTTAGCAAGAGCTCTTTTATAGATAATTTTATTGACCAAGCAAGGATATCTACGATATCTCTTGTAGCAAGTTCTTGTTATCTTTCGGCTCAAGGCACATGAATCGCTCCACCAAGGTACTAGAGGACGATGAGGTTTACCAGAAGTTCGAGGAATAGACAGCATGGCACCACACAGCAATATATTGATTAAATACTCATAAGCAGATGTTGGGCTCTGAAAATCAGTTATCTCTTTATCAACTTCAGTAGATTTTTTGAATAATCCCCAGTCAGCCTCCCCTAACTTTCCATTTTGGTAAACATGGAGATGGAATATTTTTCATATACTTTAAGTGAATGGGCAATGATCACTGCCATGATCATTCTGGTCTACTACTGATAATCAACCTCAAAGACGAAGAACAGATAGTGAGGTCAATGGCTTGAATCAGTATTATGAAAAAACATCATGTCTTGTAGGGGAACCATCATTCATTAAAGTGATGTCATTTAAGTCAAGCAGCTGTTCTATTATTAAACCCACCGGTCGCAGTTTGGCTCTCCCCAGAGGGTGTGCTTGGCATTAAAATCCCCATCAGAATGAAGGGTTTAGGAAGCTGGTCTATCAGTGTCTGAAGATCGTTTAATTCTAGCTGACGGGGATTACCATGCGCATCCTGCAATCTACTTTCTAATGATGGATCAAGGTAGAGAGAACAAATTGTGATCCATTTACAATTAAAAATTTGGACTGCACAAGCCTGCAACACAGTGTTCAATTGAACAACCCTGTGATTAACAGACTTGCGGACTATGATGCCTGTGCCTCCCTGAGCACGTACACCTATCAGGGGTGGAGACCTGTGAAATGAATAATTAAAACCCATATTAGGTGTGTGCTCCCAACTTTGTCTCTTTGTAGACACATCGCAGATAAATCATGTTCCCTAAACAGAACCCGAACTTGCTCTCTATTTGGTATAAATCCACGGATGTTCCATTGCATGAGAGCCATTATTTAGAGGAAGGGATCTTAAAATTCCCTACTAATTTAGGAATCTGTGTCCTGGTGAGAGAGATCTTATCAGTTTTACCAGTACTATTTGACCTAGATCTAGGTGTTACAGATCTTTTAGAAGATGGGCTTTCACTTGCCCTTTCAGTTTTACTTTTGTTCTCTACGATTGCCGAGTGACCGTGAATGAGGCGAAGAGGGAGAAGGGCCCTCTTCTGACGAATAAAGAGGGCCTCTATCTCCCTCACCTTCATCTCCACGGGTGCACTGTAATGTCAAGATCAGGTGAGGCTCAATGTCAGGCAATGTCCCTGACAGAGAGAAGTCGTCAACAAATTGAGACCTGGCTTGAACCCTTGAAACAACAGGGTCCCCTGGCTTGACCAGTGTCTCTACAACATGAGGAGCCCCGCCAGAGGGGCCATGAGAAGCCCCACTAGGGGGGCCGTGGGGAGCCCCACCAGAGGGGGCGTGGGAAACCCCACCAAGGGGGGCACGGGGAGCCCCAACAGGGGGGGCACGGGGAGCCCCACCAGAGAGGGCATGGGAAACCCCATTAGGGGACCCCCGGGGAGCACCACCTGAAGGGGCACCAGAAGTAGCAATATCCGGCTGTTGTGCCTTCAAGGCATCTGAATAAGTTTTCTTTCCCAACAGCTTCTTGGCCTGTCCCACACTGATGTGTTCAGCGATAGATTTAAGTAATGCCTCTTGTTCTTTTTAATTCACTGCATTTTTCTATCTCGGGCTCGATGGTCACCCTTACAGTTACACAAATTACGGTTCAGAACATTCCTCATGCTCAGGCTTGCCACACGATTCACAAAGTTTATTCTGGTGCAAACCATTTGAGGAGTGTCCAAAGCCAAAACATTTAAAGCACTGGAGCACTCTCGGTCTATAAGGACGAACTTTCATAATTTCATTGTCAAGAACAATTTCAGATGGCAAAAAAGGACTTACAAATGTTAAAATAATCATAGACGAGCGGGGCACCCTGAAAACCTTCCAAACCACGTCTGGACACATCTCCAAAATTTCCTCTTTCGTCATTTCCATGTAAATCTTCATTGAAGATGACACCCTTTGCATAACACTAAAGTTATAGTGAGGTTTTACCTCTTTTATCAAACTCAGGATAAGCTTTAAATTTAGGAGCATTACTGATTGAACATTGGTTTTGGCATGAACTAAAAAACTATTACGCCCAAAGCGAGTTACTTCTGGGCTCCCAACATTGCCGATCTTCTGGCTTACCAACCTTTTCACCTTGAAGAGGTTGCCTCTCTCACCATGTGTTGTAATAATCAACCACTTAGCTGGGTCTGGTGATCTGGAGGTTTTACTTTTTATTTTACTTGAATCTTTAGTTTTCAGTTGGTGGTCTATATATTCAAGATGCCTAGGGACCTCTTCCGCCTCTACAAGTCCAACACATAGAGTCTGACCTAAACTCTCTGTAGCTCTGTGAGCTTCCGATTCGTTGTTGAAAAAATATCCAAAATTCAAAACAACATAATTTTTCCCAAGTCTATTCCGTAATTCTTTTACGTTTCCAAATTTACAAAATTCATTAAATAAGGTATCATAATTCCAGTCTAAAGGGACTGGTTTACATACAAAATGTTTGTAACAAGGAGCTCATTTGAAAAAGGCTCCAAAGTCAACAATAGAGGAATTACCAAAATTTTCCTTGTCCTTATCCTTGCCCAAGTCGTCAACAGAAGGTTTTGTGTCTCCATAAGACGTACAATGATGATTCATCCAGGTAGCCCCCCCCCCACCCACCATGGAGCCACATTTAGAGGACAGTGTTATCCATACAGGCTGCCCTAGGGGTACCACCCAGATATACACCCCACCCTCAGTGCTTAAGGCGTCATGATGTCTGTCGAGATCAGACCCAGCACTAAGAGCAGGGTTGACATATAAACTTTCCCCTCGCTCGACCACGTTAGGTACTCGAGTTCTACGGGTGAGGTGGCATACCAACATCCTCACCCTCCACCAAATCCATTGAGAAAGTCCAAATCATGTCCAAAACCAATCCAAGTCATCAACATAAAATCCGTGCCTTATAGAGGGAGGAAGCAGAAGGATGAAAAGTTTTAGAAAAAGGAAAGGGCTCGACTTATTTAGTTGGATATTAATCGTTATAGGAAAATATATTGTAAATGAGAGAGAGAGAGAGAGAGAGAGAGAGAGAGAGAGAGAGAGAGAGCAAAACTAACTTTTCCTCGCTTATTTTTCTTTCACTTTATAGCAATACTAATTTCTTCTAGACAAGCCCATATTCACGGAGAAGCACCAAAAACTTGATTTGAAGGAGAAAGGCATTATATAATACGAAAACAAGTAAATAATATCAGGTTGTTCAATATTAAAGCAACGCAATAGGAAAATGGAGGTGTTCTCTTCTTTCCAAGGTACAACTAAGAGATGTTTCAATTTTAAGGTGACTCACAACGCAGAGTCTGTTACTTTGTATAGATTTTTTTGAGTTTCTGCTGCTGCATCTTTTGTGTGACTTCCGACAGAAATATTGCAGAAGAATGATCACCATTCATCAACCTCTCAGCGATACCTCAACACTAAAATTGTCACACGTTAGCGAAACCTTTCTCATGTATATCTAACACTATTTTTTCAGAATAATGTAAAGAAGACGGATACTGTAATACTCAGAGTATTTCCATATATATATATATATATATATATATATATATATATATATATGTATATATATATATATCTATATATATATATATATATATGGAAATGTCTTCTTAGTACTATAGCACCATATAATGTTGGCTTTATTTGTCAGCCGCACTTTTTCTGTCCGCCCTCAGATCTTAAAAACCTACCGAAGCTAGAAGGCCACAAATTGGAATGTAATCATCTACCCTCCAATCACTAAATTGGAGCCCTTCACCCTCAGTAATTTTGAGTTTAAGTTAGTCATTTATAATCGTGCGTCTGGCACCGCACCACACAGGTCACCAAGGCCGGCTGAGTTTCATACAGCATTATAAGCTTTACAGAAAACTCGATAGCGCCGAACAAACTTCATAGCATTTTTTAATTACTTGCTGTCATTTTTACACCAACCAAAGAAAATCTCATCAATCAAAAAAAAGCTTTCAAAAGCGCAAGTGAATATCAGGTAAACAATCTACAACAATAAAAACGATGAACCAGAAAGGAAAAAACATTGAGACTGAGGCTCAGTGAACCGAATTAGTAACATGAACCGATTTTCAAAATGGCAAAATCATAAGCAGGAAATGCCAAAGTTAAATCCTTCCCTTTTTTATCATGATAGATTTCGCCCCCTGGAGCTTATTTTCTTATCTATTTATTTATTTATTTTTTTTAAATTTGACCTACAACAAAAATATTCAATACAGAAAGTTAGAGTGGTGGGGGGGGTTCTTACCCACGATTTCAACAGTTCCAGCCTGTGGCAGTGATTTTTGTCCTTTCTCTTCTTGAAAGCCCATTCCACAAATCTCCAGCCTCCGATCTCAAAGTTCTCATTTCAAATTAGATTGGGTTTCGCAGGTGTATGTGTTCAGCAAGACATCATCACATGGGTGATGGACATGTCCAAAGCCGTCTCACTTCCACTTCATCAAAATCTCATACACACAAAGGAACTCTTGCAATTTCGCTTGTGGTATCCACATCTTACTCAGAACTGTATTCGAACGAAATGAAGAAAATTTATTGTTAAAACATATCTTACCCTAATGTCTTTATCACCATTCTCGCTGCTGCTGTGGTATGTGGATGTTGTTTGTATGATGGTTCAGTAAAATGCCTATGGGTAAGTACCACTCACGAGAGAGAGCTTTGATCATTGATAAGGTGCTAGGTGTGAGACTATTCATCTTTCAACAATATTGCCAGACGGATTCTCAAGGATCCTCACTTTCCTACAGCTGGAGAAGGTGAGCGAATGAAGATGACGATGGTTGCATGACACCAGAAGCAATCATGTGACAACAAGAATCAAGCTTGGCAGCAATAATACCCATGGACCTTCTCATTTTTCGATGCTGGCCGAATGCGGATGGTCAGTTGCATTTTCCTATTATTTGTCAACCCTCGTCGACATCTTTTACAACCTGGAGTGTAGCAGCAAAGTCAATATAAATTTTTTATTGTTATTATTATTCTTAGCACTTTATGAAAAACACTACTTGCTATGCTTCCTTGCAAACCATCTCAGAATATAGTTATATATATATATATATATATATATAGTATACTATATATATATATAATATTTATATATATAATATTTAGTTATATATATCCAGGTTGAAGAGGTAAAGGCATGTCTTTCACAAGAATCGTTTTATTATCCAACGTTTCACATCACATGATGCATCCTCAAGGAGCTGGAAATGATATACTATGATACTAAAACATCACTAACTCACATAAAAAATCTAAAAAAGCATAAAAAAATATTTGACTTTTACAAAAATAGAAACAATTAAAACAAGAACTCGAAAGGAACACCTACCAAGGAAAGATTTAAAAAGCGACTAATAAGTCAGAGAGAAAAATAAAAAACATACGAAAGAGAATAAAAGCGAACGTGGAGAGTAAACAAAAAGGCAGTTATGCTAAAAAAAAACAAAATTGTGTGGAACAGGCAGTTATGCTGAAACAGTTGTGCGGACGACGATTGGGTGTTTAGCGTTCGTACATTAGTTTTTTATGAGAAGTTGACTCCAACACCATCAACTCGTCCGTCTCTACTTGCAGATCCAATAATCATAAAATCATTATGTCCAGTGGGGCGGGCACCACAAATCTTGGAATGATTCTGAATATTGGATAGTTCGGGATTGGACAATCTGCACTCTGTCCTAAAGCTGACACCTTGATGGGAGCAGAAACGGACCTGAGAAGCCTCCTCGTACAACCAACATAAGTCCCTAGAATACATTCTGAGACAGGTTTATTTTATAACGATGTTGGGATGTCAAGGAAGGGGCTCAGTCTGTCCTTCACTCTGAATTAAATTCATAAATTTCTTTTTAAAACTTTGTTTTATCGTTGAAGGAAAGGGAACTTAGCATATATCCATAATTTTGGAGCGTATATATGGGAATAGGCGGCTTCATTTTTGTGTTAAGAGCTTATTAAGGACTCGATGGAAATAGTGGGATGGAAAACCATTATTGCGAAAAAAAAAAAAAGCTGACAGGTGGAAGGTCAGAGAATACGCCACGTTCGCTTAGCCATCTTTCGTACGTGTATTTTTCTCTTTACCTTTTTCTTTTTAGTCGCTTTTAACTCTTACCTTGGTAGGCGTTCCTTTCGAGTTCTTGTTTAATTGTTTCCATTTGTAAATGTCAAATATTTCTTATGATTTTATAGATTTTTTATGTGTGATGTTTTAGTATTCATAAGTATATCATTTCCAGCCTTGAGGATGCATCACGTGATGGAAACGTGGCGTAATAAAGGATTCTTGTGAAAGACATGCTTTACCCTCTTCAACCTGGATGTTGGTCGGTCTGCTACCCCTACGATTATAATATATATATATATATATATATATATGTATATATATATATTATATATATATATATATATATATATAGAATATATATATATATACATACTATATATATATCTATAAGGGATATTTATATTAATATAATAATTATATTATATACATTATATATATAATTCTATCCACTGGGTTTTTAAGCTTAGGGCTATATTTGGTGGACAGACTCCCCCCACCCTTATTAAATAGTGAAATCACTACTTGATAAGAGCGGGAGTCAATCTATCTTCCGAAATATATTAGTCCTCAGCTAACCAGAATGTTTTAATGGGGCTTTTTCATACTTAAGAAGTATCCTGTTTTTAACAGAATAATCTATTTACATGTTACATAAAATAATTAGATATTTATTCTGATACATTACAAATCGCTACTCTTATGCTCTGGCACCATTCTATAGCAAATAAGGGCTTTCCTAGTTAAAGGAAGTAACAGCAGGTACCACTAGACAAAATATGGACACTGAGTGTGGTTTAAAAGGCAGACTGGTTGGAAAAACTGCAGGAAATGGAAGAGAAGAGAAGAGAAGGCGTGGAAACAGAGATACGAGTCATACACACAACGTATGAGGCGTGACACTGCACTGCCCTAAACGTTCATTTTCCACTGACTTTTTGAGGGGCTGCGGTAAACAGATTGCAAAGGCCGTTTTATCTCATTTCCAATAGGAAAAATAACTGTTTACCTAACACGATGGAAAGCGAAATATCAAACTTCCTTTGACAAAACAAAATTCAATGAATATCAAAATCATCCTTGCGAATATTTCCTACATCATTATGCTGATCAGAATGTGGTACATAAGGCCCAGTTAACGTAACGTTTATACATATGGAAATAAAAACTTTTACCTTTCTACTGACAGAATATAAAATTCATCTACCAAACCAATATAATTCCCCTTACTGAAAATAGCACTAAAACACAACAAAATTTGAAAATTAACTGTTCAGTTTTTACTGTGTTTATAAATTGCTGTGAGGAGAGAGAGAGAGAGAGAGAGAGAGAGAGAGAGAGAGAGAGAGAGAGAGTTTGTCTACACTGCATGGCGAATAAGTGAATTTCTCCACGGTGTTGCATCTGGAATGAATTTACAAGAGCCGGTACACATCCAGCAAATCACTTTACATCTCGGAAACACGATAAACATCACGAAACGGTCGTATCGTTATCCCGCTGTTTTCTGAGGACTGAAAAGATTCCACAACAAAGGACTTCTGCCTACTGCCTTCCACAAAGTATGCGGAAGAAGTTGTGACAAAATGAGAAAACTTATGAGGGAGAAGTTGTGTACAAAATGAGAAATAAGTGCGGGGAAATCATATATATTAGCACGTACGGTGTGAGCAATTAATCAATTAAATATTGTATAACTTGCGAAGTTTATGGCCAATATGAATCGACAGAAATAAATAACTAACGTAGTTCGAAAGTTCGGGTCGTCAGCACTTTACGGGTATGATTTCTCTAACTAATAAGCAAATCCAGGCAATGGTGACAAAACGTAGTTTTATGGGTACTCGGATCACCTTCATAATTTTTACATTCGCATTAAAATGCTGTTTAATATCCAGTTTCGCTCTACTCTAAAATACTAGAAGGGGAATATTAATGGTAGATGCTTCTGTTCCCCACCTTGCAGAAGCACTTGTCAATTGTAATTTCCTCTGGATGGGAGTCATTACCAAGGCACAGCAACTTTGTATTCAACGACATTTTGGCTTAATATTCGTCACTAACAAAAAACACAAAATGTCATACATTATATATATATATATATATATATGTATATATATATATATATATATATATATTATTATATATATATAATATTATTATATATTATAATATAATATTATAATATAATATGTTATATATATATATATATATATATTATATTATATATATAATATATATAAATAATACTATATATATATATAGATATATATATATTATATAATAGATATATATATATATATATATATATATATATATAATATATATATATATATATATATATATATAATAATATCTGTGTGTGTGTGTGTGTGTGTGTGGCCATTTAAAATTCAGCAAGGGGACGTATTAAAAACGCATTCCTATGGGATGGGGACGAAAAGAGAAAAAATGGCGATTTTATGATCAAACAATGAATATCGGAATATAAACGGGGAAAGGAAAAACAAAAAATCAGATGAATCTAATAAAGACAATTCTGCGGAAATGACCGGGGGAAAGGGGATGATGATGATAATGGCGATGCCATCACGCTCAAGTACAAAATAGAAAAAATAGCTTTCTTTGAGATGAAACAAAAGGTGAATTGGGATTGATTGCGAAGTCCGATACCAGTGCCATCACACGCAATGGAAGGAAGCAGCAGAAGTATCATATAAAATGACAACAACATAAATATTCAATCGAATTCCAATAAATGGGAAATAAAACCATTGAATTACGTCAACATAATGATGATAAAAAATAATTGATATGGTTCAGTCACATACCATTCAAAGATAAACACAGGTAAGAATAAAAAACAAATATAGTTGACGAAACGGGTAGCATCAAAGAACCTTCCAATATACGGCAACCGAAATATTGAAAAATGAAAACCTAAGAGATATTCCGAAAAAAAACTAGACAAATAAAACACCATTATTGACAAGATAACAAGCTATGCAAAAAAAAAAAAGAAATTAATTGGGCCCCACCAGATGGAACAAATCAAGTCTGACAAGAAGGCCTCCAAATAATTATGAACCTAGACGAAGATGAATAATAAAAACCAACATCCGTTACAAATCTTTCATCTTTCAATTCTTCAATTCGCTCACAAAACTTGTCCCGTTTTCTCAATTCACGAGAAAAAAAAATATAAATGAAGGAAAGAGAAGAGTGACAAAGGGACTTAGCCTCCAATGAAGGGTATCTTTGAGAGTAAGAACAGGTGCGAATCGACCTCCAGCTTACTCGGGACGAGTGCGAAGATTTTCCCCTCATGCATAAGTTGTAAAACATTATAGCCCTCACTTTTAATGTAAATTAAAACGTGCTAAAATCGACGGTCAAACAGAGCCTTGTTTCACCAACGAAGATTAACTTAAAATAACATGCCTACGCTATATTTTATTAGAAATCATTTTTCAGGGCTGCTTAACATGCACATTATTTATTTTTACATTTTCATTCTAATAAATGAATCATATATCCTATCCTAAAAACCCCGTATCTATAACTCAACGCGAAACACCTTATCAGACCTTTTGAAGCGTCCATAGACCTTTCCTACTCCCAACTAGATTAACAACAACAACAACAACAACACAAAACAACAAAGTACTTTGTAGGCTTACTCGCCGAGTAGGCGAAAAAGCGGAAGAAGGGACAGATTTCCAGAGGTCAGTCAGCAGCAGAGGGAAGTCATAGAACTACTTCCGCTTTTATCAAAATTATCGATCTACTGTCAAATAGTTAATCAAAAAAAACTATAAACAAACTAATACGCACTGTAACCGGATGAAGGACTGATGTAAGGGATCCCAAAATAGACCAGATAAAAATGGGGAAAATAAATTCATTTTCGTAATTTTGTCTGGAAGAAGAATTTGTGCGTTCACAAGTGCTCGCGTCCTGTTGTGCATAAGCAAGAGTTAAGAGTTTACAGAAACACCAAGAATTACTAATCCCTTCCTTCCACACCCCCCCCCCCCCCCCCCACCCCACCCCGCCCCCGCCCTCACGTGCCACTGCGGAATGTCATGTTTTTCTCTGAACTGCATGAAAGAATTCGACCGGATGAATCAAGGGGCAATACTATTGGCAGTCTTCTCTCTGTAATCTTTCACGACAGTCATGAAAAGAGACACGTGATAAAGAATTTGCTTTACTGAAGAAAGGGATTTCGTTTCAAGGATAATATTGCAGTCTACTGAACAGTTATCAGTTTTATCATTTATATGAAAACATAAAGTTGTCTTATTTCTAACAAACTAAAATTTGCTAAAGTTTTACAAAAGAAGGACTGATACTTATTGTATAAATCTTATTATTCTTTTACTAATCACTAAAGTTACACTGATTACCATGCTTACTTACGAACGTGTTTTGTCCTTAATTAATTCCTCTAAAAAATATACTCACTAATAAAACTATACATTTGTAATTTGATAATGTCTCAATAAATGACACGTACCAATAGAACCCTCATATTTTACCTTTCAACTGGAAACACTGTTGCCTTGAATAACTTGAAACAGCATCCGTACAGTCGTAAACTGAAATACTAGAGAGAGAGAGAGAGAGAGAGAGAGAGAGAGAGAGACATGGGGGTGGGGGATCATTATTAACAGAACCTCTGCTCTACACATAACTAGTTTGTACAAAGCACTGTACTCCACCTGTTTTTTTTCATTTGCGCCTTCTAAGAAGTCCAATTGCTTCCGGAAGGAATTTGGAATCGCGGAGGGGGGGGGTACTTCATACGACAGCAGACTTTCCTTTCGTGGCAAAGCAGTTACGACAATTCACGATATGTATCTTTTAATGAGAGTTTAGCCCAAGGAAGATTCCGACATTTCTAAGTGCCACCATTGACATGAAAAGTATTCTTATTTAAACCACTGGACAGATCGAAAACTCCCCACTTAAATGTACCAGGATTTACCAGAGACATTTCGACTGAAACTTTACAGCATGGTATTTTTAGCCACTTTTTGGATGGAGAGAGATAGAGAGAGATAGAGAGTTAGAGAGAGAGAGAGAGAGAGAGAGAGAGGAGGGGGGGGGGGTTGTCGGTAGTCAGGGTTCGGAAAATAATTAGAAACGGCGTAAAAGATTAAATTGCTATACACCGAATACGGTTATCATAATGGCAATGACTATACTGATAATAGTAATGATGAATAGGTTCAAGTTCTATGGGAATCAAATGAGGAAAACTTACCTATAAAAAGGCACAGTGAACCCAAAATGGTACCCTATTGCTGCAATGACACAAAACTGAACGTACCTTTTGTGCTGAGCCCTTCAGCACCTATTGGAAAGTGAGATATGACATAATAAATAAAAAAAGGACACAGTGGAAGTAATATGACACTGAAAATTTACGTTACAATAAAATAAATATAAATAAATTAGCTGTACGTCAAATAATATAACTGCCTATGAATATTAAGTTTCCAAGTACAGTACATCAGAATCCTGAATATAATTGAGTCAAGGCTATTCTTCAATCAACTGTTATGACGAAACTTAACTATAAACAATAAAATTAACTTACTTCTCAAGAATAAAAGCTGTAAAAAATATTTAGCTTGAATATTCCATTATCATACTATTTGCTGTTCTCAGTCCCATCTGGCACCAGAAAATCCTAATTACTCGATCTAAAGCAAAGACGGAAATCTGGTTTATTAATCCTTGAATCATGGACGCCTAATCTACTCAAAATCAGAATTGGATTTTGCATAAATGATGAAAATACAGACCGAGACGATGTGACTTAACAAAATCAACACAAGACATGCAGGGAATTCCATAATATATAACACGATCAGTAGATTATATAGATTTTTATGGCGACGCACAATATTAGTGGATTGCAGGAAACACAGGCCAATATCTATTCTCCCTGTGCTCTCCAAAGTCGCAGCAAAACTTAGATTTAATCCACTATACAAGTATGTATAATCCAAAGGATTGTTATCTGATAGTCCATATGCATATAGGAAGCAGTTAGGTACCTGCGATGGTCTTTTAGATCTGACATGACATTTGCAAGAGAACCCTGATTAGGATTTGAGTGTTGAGTAATTCAAATAGACTTCAGTGCTGCTTTCGATTTAGTAAATCATAAGACCCTTATTTATAAACTTCAGAATCTTGGAGTGGGTGGGGATATGTTTTAGGATGATTTCCTTACTTGTAGGCAGATGCAAGTTGATGTTAATGGGAGCTTTTATCGAAACACGACTTATTGTGTCTGGAGTTCCACAGGTTAATGTCTTGGTCCACTGTTCTTTTAATATATACAGGTGATAGGTTTGTTGCTCAGTATGTCGATGATGCATCACTTCTGGATGTAGATAAGTCTCCACTTATGAGAAATTATGCTGCCCTTAGCCTCAATTGTGATATGGCGCAGTTTTAGTGATTCTCGAAGTCATTGTGGGGAATGAGGCCGAATGCACTATTGATTAGTACCTCCCATACATGAGTTTTCCAGCCCAGTCCTCTCTTCACAAGTGGATGGACTCTGCTGAATGAGTCAGAGGCTTTAACTATACCTTGCTGTACAGTTTGACTCGCATCTTACTTTTGAGAAACATCCAATGAAGGTGTCGGCAAATGCCGCACGAAGTTGGTACTCTACTTAAAACCCCATATATTTATAACAGTGATAATGAACCTGTTTTTTTAGGTAATTTGTCTTCCCTTTACTAGAATGCTGGTCTATAGTGGGAATGTCTGCTTCTGTCAGAGATTAATCACTTTTAAAAGGAGGTTTATCTGCTGCCTAATATTAGCAGTTTATACGTTGGACCATCGACGAATGGTTTCTTGTTGTTCAATTTTTCCATCAGAGATATTTCACATTCAAAGTTGACTCCTAATAATCTTTCCTGTCTAGAAAAACTATAGATTTTCTGCAACAGCAGCACCAATATGCAGCAGACTTCTTTGTGTCCCGAGGTCCTTTATTCCATCCCTGAGGATGTTTTGTGCTTTGGAACCCGTGGGAACCGGATCAAAAATTTCAAGCGGAGATGCAATTCATGACTCCGATCATAAAACAATTCTCGTTTAACTTTTCTTGCATTTTTATCTTCTTGTTTATCAGTGTTAAATAGTTTGTCTTTCTTGATAACGGATCTCTTATTTTTGTATTTCCTGTTACCTTCTCTACTTCTTTCAAATGAACATCATGGTCTTCGGACGCTGGAATTTCAAGTCAGTGGTTCCTGTGGGTTCATCTTCCGAATAATATAAAAAATAAAGCCTAGCTTTTCAAAGATTTTTCGAAAATAAAAACCAAAATTAACGCTACGCATGCGCAAGCCTCCCTTTGTTTCAGTGCACATTAATTCTTAAAATATATCACTACGTCTCATATCTACAACGGCATCCCCCCCCCCCCCCCCCCCCCCCACCCCCCCCCCCCCCCCCCCCACAAAATAAAGTAAATATCCCGCGCCATTTCCGCAGTAAATCTTTTATTCCCAATATATAACGATAACAAAAATTGTCAACTGAACTCATTTTTAAGACATCATTTTCAAGATAAAGAGCAACTAAGGACAAATCAGAAGAGCTAATTCCGTTTCTCGAATAACTCATGACCAATTTATATCATCAAATAAATCACACAATATCACTAACCTACACATTTATAAGCAATGGCTCACATACATAAAATTTGAATATTGTCTTTTCAGCAAAATAAAATGTCTTTTTTTTTTTTAACATTACATTGCATTAACATATGACCTTTGCAAAATATTTCTTATGAAAAGTGGTTTGTATCGTTTTCCTAAGAGAAAGTCTTTCTTTTCGTAGTTCCATTACTGATATATTACTATTCGTGTCATTATCATAAATACTTTTATTAGCTCGGGGACAAACCAAAACCCTGATGTTTCCATGGCGTAATATGATCATGGGTAAGAATAAGTGCAACGAAAATAACCATAAATATATATAAGTAAGGATGCAAATATGACAAGCATCTTAACGCAAAGGAGCCTGGAGTCAGAAAGTAGCTTTACAGCCTCTCCAGATTACGGGAACAACATCCAGAATGCTGTCTGGAACATGGATCTGGAACGAGTCTGCAAGTTCCAAAACAGGGTAGCGTGACATACGGCGCCCCCCAGCAGAATACGGAAATTCAGACTACTGTGTAAATTCAATAAAAACACACACGTCTCTCGGGGTGCGCGAGTATTAAACACGCCGATCTATATAACGGAAGATGCCAAAAACAGAAAAATACTATGAAGAAAAGGAAAGAAAGCGACCACTGCGTGTAACTTTGTATCGTAATTATCGAAGAAAAGATCTGCTGGCATTAGATTTTTTATCTCTGATACGAAACCTTATTATAAACGTTTCTTGTTTTTCTGACAGCATTACTCATATAATTCCTATAAAATTTTAAAAAGATGTAACGCAAACTACTGATCAATATCTAGTCATCAATTATAGTTTAAAGTCCACGTTGACCATGCCACTTTTTTGTTTTTCTTCCAGTCTTGCAAACCATTTCATTACGTACTCATTACAAACCGAATAACTGCGTCCTACAGACTTTTTTTTTTTTTTTTTTTTTTTTTTTTAACCGCTGAGTATGTACCTTAACAAAAAAAATCGTTAATATCACCAAACCTAATATAGTGCCAAAATCAGCTTTTGGTAACTCTGGGACACATGTTTTGGATCCACGAGGAGGATACTGACGGTCAGAATCGACTCTCATCTGGGATTAAGTTTTGGTACTGGCTGAAGGCGTCTCCAATCCGAACTCTTTGGCATAAGAAACCACTCAAAAAATGGTAAAAGATACATTAAAAGAAATGATTTTTGTATCACAGATAAGCAACTAATACATACGAACTGCCTATCCTCGATTTGTATTTAAATAATTCAAGTAAAGTGGCCACTGGGTTTCGTTCACTAGTTACATCTACATACGTATCACTGCAATGCCGTACTGGACACCGAGCGTATTTGGGCTTTGGAAAGATGTCTCAACTCGTCAATAAATAAATAAAAATATATATATATATGTATATATATATATATATATATATATCATATATATATATATCTATATACAATTATATAATTATACATATATACATACACACACACAACACACACACACACACTATATATATATATATATATATATATATATATATATATATATATATATATATATATATATATATATATATTATTAAAAGTTGCTACTTTTAATAATGCATATATCTTCTCCTAGACTGTATGAAATGTTATATATAGAGTTTTGCAACATTTTTCAGATTCCTTAGCTAGGATGTCTTAAAATGTGTGTTCAAATTTCGCATTAACATAACGTAAAAGAGTTATAATAACATAGAATGTAAAGAAAGAGATAGAGATTAGCTTTGTCCGTTCCAAAATAATGTTGTTTCAGTATCTTGTCATCGCCTCTAGATTAAGGGAACTTGCAGTCTCCGTGTTGTTTGATAACATGTCAATCATACTCGCTCGAAGAGGCTGTTTCGTCGAATACGTGTCTTTGTTTGAGCAGGACTGGTTTCATACGCGTACGTCTTTGCCGAAACCACATGCAGATTTCACGATTTTTCTGTAAAGTTACATCATATTAGAAAATACTTCTAGAAGGATTGCATCATCTTTCTCATGCCTAAAACGTTTTTTTTTTTGCCAGATCCACTGTCCAGTTTCCGTAAGGAAGAAAGCAGACATTCAGACTTAAACCCTCAAAGCGTTCAGACATTCTCTCTCTCTCTCTCTCCTCATCTCTCTCTCTCTCTCTCTCTCGCACGGCACTTTTGATTTCCAAAAGTTATGTAACGATTTTTAATATTATTTTGAATGGTCACTCGTAACTCGTAAATTTCAGGTTTGATGTTTCTTAGAGTTATTTAGTATTATTTAGTGATTTTTGTGGAATCTGAACAAACATTGTACAAGTGTGTAACGGGCCTATTTTTGTGAAATATTGTGAATTGGTGAATTTTTTAACAAGCTGCAGCAGAAAGAAAGAAATTGGTAAACCAAGGTAAAGTGTGTTATTTTTATTAGTTGCAACTAATAACTAATAGTTACAGTGGTTTGGTAAAATTTAAAACTAATATTTACAGTGGATAGAAAAATAATTTACCATTTTTACAACATTGCAACTTTTTGTGTTTTGTGTTTGTTTCATTTGAAGTGCATTATCCATTTTTCTTATTGAAGTGTGTGTTTTCATTTTATATTCTGTGTGACTAGTGCTTTTTTACAATTTTGGTATTTTCCACATTTTTCTGTTTTCATTTGCATTCACAATTTAGTTAACTTGGTTATTTTTCATTACTTAATCATACACATTTAATGAATTTAACACTTGTGAATTAATTTGCATATACTTAGAATTCTTTTCAAGTTTTATTGTTGTTTTGCACTTGTGAATTAATTTCCAAATTTTGTTATTACCTAACACTTTTGAATTTTGATTGACTTAATTTTCTTGAATTTGTGATGAATTAATTTGATTTGATATTACTTAATTTACTTCAAGAATTAATTAAACTTTGCTTTTTTTGTTTTTCAAGTAACAGTAATTTTCCCTAATGATTGTGAATTTCACTTATAGTTTTAAGTTTAATAATAAATTTTTGTATGTAAAATTTTTATGTGTTGCTTTTCGCTAGTATGATTACATTACGCTTAGGTAGAAATATACGTGGTAATTAAGCTGTTTTCCTTCAATTTACTTGAAGTGACTTAGAACCAGGGAAGTACTTGGACTTCTGAAATCAAGGAAACACTTAAAATTTTAAAGTTGTTGATCGAGTGATGCCCTTTAATTAATTTAATTACTTACAAGATTTGCATCACACCTGTTTTGATGAACTTAGTCTGATTTTTCTGCAATACGGTAAGTTGTTTTAAGTGATCACTGTGCCTTTAAAGTATTCAGTCGTTTAGTACCCGTGAATGATGGTTCAGGTGTCTGGCTGTTGTGAGGTAAAATTAATAAATTGTAAGTGTAATAACAGATACTTGGCATTTCGTCACTTTATATATACTTTATATATATATACTATATATTATATAGTATATTATATATATATTATATATATATATATATATATATATATATATATATATATATAAATACTTAAAATTTTAAAAGTTGTTGATCGAGTGATGCCTTTAATTAATTTAATTACTTACAAGATTGCATCACCTGTTTTGATGAACTTAGTCTGATTTTCTGCAATCCGGTAAGTTGTTTAAGGGATCACTGTTGCTTTAAAGTATTCAGTTCCCGTTTAGTACTGTGATGAGGGTTCAGGTGTCTGGCTGTTTGTTGAGGTAAAATTAATAAATGGTAAGTGTAATAACCAGGATACTTGGCATTTCGTCACTTTATATATATATATATATATATATAATATATATATATATATATATTATATATATAATAATATATATTATTTATATTTTATATATTATGTATATATATAGATATATATATAGCTTATATATATATTATATATATATATTATATATCTCAATATCTATATAGATGTAATATAGATATATAGAATATAATATAATATATCTAATATATATAAGTCAATATAGATAGTATAGGTAATATATATATATATATATATACATATATAATATATATATATAATATATAATATAATATAAGACCTATAATAATTAAGATAATTATATCTATATATATTTATATATATAATATATTATATAATAATATATATATCTATAATTATATATATATATATATATATATTAGATATATAATATATATATATATGATAGATATTTATATATATATATATATATATATAATTATATATATCTATATTATATAATTAATATATATATATATGATATAGGTATATATATAGATATTAATATATCTATATAACATATATTATATTATAGGTATATTCATATATCTTATATAATATATAATATATATATATATATATATATCTATATCTCTATATATATATATCTATAATTTAAATTTTAACTATTGCAATGAGCTCAATTGGATATTCTTTTTCTTTATTTTATTTTCCTTAAACAAATATATATCATATAATATATATATAATATATATATATAATAATATCTATATATATATATATATATATATATATATAATATAATATTATATATTATCTATATATCTATCATATATATATATATATATATATCTATAATAGCTATATATATATATATAAATATAATATATATATATAATTTATTTATATATTGCAACGAGCATCAATTTTGGACCCTCTTTTTATTTATTTTATTTTGTTTTCCTTAAACAAATTAAGAAACTGAAGGAATGTTCCAAAAGAAATAAAAAATACGGTGAGCCGGAAATGTCAAATCCGGTAAATGCGACCCTATCTTGTTTTGACAGTTTGGACCACCGTGAGATTGCATTTTGAGCCCAGCCCCTTCACCCTTATGAGTATGATTTTAGTGACATTCCACAGCTTGCATGGTAGCTTGTTTATCCGCCTTGTATATGCCAAATCCCTCGAAGGTTCTCGTGCACTTAAGGGAATAGAAGCCCTTTTTCTTTTATACTCCTTTGTACTACGGCCCCCAGTCTAATTTTACAAGAAGCCGTTAGCAGCTAGTCGCCCCCCAACTCTCAAAAATTCACACATTTCGATGACCTGTCCCCTCTTTGCCTTCTACCGTGACCTTTTCTTTCCTTCGCTATTGTTATCGAAACCCTTCCGCCTCCGCTACTCGGCCCACACACACCTGCATGATTGCCGGTAATCCAAAAACCTCTTGACCCAAGACAGCATCGATTGTACCCCATTTTCCACCTCTCTCTCTCGGCATCCAATGAATTCTTTCATTCAATTAACAAGGACGGTGAAGATGAAAGCACCTGAGGAGAATCACGCCGGCCTGAACTAGATGTAACAACCGGTTCTTCATTAAACTGTATAAATATGGCTTCACCTGGCCTATCAAACTGCACTTTGCCATAGCCAGTTACCACGGCAGTATACCTTGCAGTCCATCCTACAAGTGGTGTCATGCCCTATGACTAGAGCCGCGGCTATTTCCAAGTTCCAACCTTTCTACTATCCCACCGCGCCCGGACTCTGCCAAAACGTTCCGCCTTGAATGCACCACTGCAAGCCCCACTTAGATGTCCTATATGAAGCTGCTTAAAGAGAAGCATTCAACTGTCCTTGGTAGAGCCTGCAAGTGACTTACGTCCTTGGTGGCACATTTGTTATCGCTATTGTACATAGTAGAGTCAGTCCTGAGAGTACCTTGGAGCCAATTAGCTACTTTATCATATCTTCTAATTAACCATATAAGAAATAATAATCCATTTGTGAACAAACCTACGTTTACATTCAATCCTTGAAGTACGCTATTGTTACTATAAAAGGTTCTATTTACAATTTCTGTTCATAAGGCCAGAGCGCTCCGTCTTAGTCAGCTTCAGTGTGTTCGACAAGGTGTAGATTTTTTTTAGTAGAGCCAAAATTTGATTGCTACGATGCTTCCTTTAAAACCCAGCATGCATACTATGAATATATATATATATATATATATAATATATATATATATATATATATATATATATATAATATATATATATATATATATATATATATATATATATTATATACCCTCACCCACCAGTTGGCATCTTGTAGCTGGCAATCGAGAATTCCTCTCTGTCATTCTAAACAAAACATTTTAACTAACACGTGCGAAATTAAATCCACTTTACAAAAATAAAGTTTATTTTACAAATAAGAAAAGAAAAAAACGTGGACGGGTTAATTATAGTAACCAGTTCATATGAAGAAAATTACTAAAAATAACACGTAAATAAACTACTTCCCAAGAACACTGCACTGTGAAGCACTAACTAGACTACTTCCTGTCTACGCCGTCACCACAAAGTC
>NC_087202.1:356257-382258 GCF_015104395.2 Macrobrachium nipponense
CTGGAGGGAGATTATTTTCTTTTCCTTCTTCTCTTATTTCTTATTCTTATTATTGTACAATCTCTTTCTTCGTTATTTATCTCTCAATTTCGTTATAGAGGGGAGATTCTTTCTTTCTTACTTACTTAGCATTATTTTGTTTCTATTCAATATCATTCTTTCTTCTTATTCTTCTTCTTTCTTGTCCAATCTCTTTATTTAGCTTTTATTTATTTCTCAACTTAGTTCGGGGGGAGATTTCTTTCATTCTTCTTATTCTTCTTCTTCTTCTTCTTCTTGATCCCATCTCTTTCATTTCGTTATCTATTCTACCTTTCGTTCTGGGGGGAGATTTTCTTTCTTCTTCTTCTCCTTATTCTTCTTCTTGTACAATCTCTTTCTTTCGTTATTATTTATTCTCCATTTCTTTCTGGGGGAGATTTTCTTTCTTCTTCTTCTTGGCCATCTCTTTCTTTCGTTATCTATTCTCCCTTTCGTTCTTGGGGGGAAGATTGTCTTTCTTCTTCTTCTGCATGGTCTTCTTCTTGTCCATCTCTTTCTTTCGTTATATTCTCCCTTTCGTATGGAGGGAGATTTTCCTTCTTCTTCTCTTCTTCTTTTCTTCTGTCCCAATCTCTCTTGCGTTTATCTATTCTCCCTTTCGTGGCGAGGGGCGGATTTTCTTTCTTCCTTCTTCTTCTTCTCTTCTTGTCCAATCTCTTCTTTCGTATCTATTCTCCCTTTCGTTCTGGGGGGAGATTTCTTTCTTCTTCTTTCTCCTTCTTCTTTTTGCCCATCTCTTTCTTTCGTAATCTATTCTCCCTGTCGCTTTCTGGGGGGAGATTTTCTTTATCATTCCTTCTTCCTTCTTATTTCCTTCTTCTTGGGTCCCACTTCTTTTCTTTCGTTATTTATTCCCTCCTCGTTCTGGGAGGGAGAATTTTCTTTCTTTTCTTTCCTTATTCTTTTCTTGTTCCCATCTCTTTCTTTCGTTATCTATTTCTTCCCTTTCGTTCTGGAGGGAGATTTTTCTTCTTCTTCTTCCTTCATTTTCTTTTATTGGGGGGTCCCACTCTTTCTTTCGTTTCTATTCTCCCTTCGTTCTGGAGGGAGATTTTCTTTCTTCTTCTTTCTTCGTTTTTGTTTTCGGTCCCATCTCTTTCTTCGTTATCTATTCTCCCTTTCGTTCTAGGGGGAGAGATTTCTTTCTCTTCTTCTTCTTTTTCTTCTTCTTGTCCCATCTCTTTCTTTCGGTATCTAATCTCCCTTTCGTTATGGGGGGAGATTTCTTTCATTTTCTGCTTCTTCTTTTTCATTTTCTTCTTCTTGTCCCATGTTCCCTTTCTTTCGTTATTAGTCTCCCTTTCGTTTCTGGGGGGAGATTTCTTTCTCTTCTTCTTCCCTTTCTTTCTTCTTCTTCTTCTTCTTGGTCCCAATCTCTTTTCTTTTTTTTTTTTTTTTTTTTTTTTTTTTTTTTTTCCGGGTTTTAAAAAAAAGCTATTTTCTTTCCCTTTATTCTTGGGGGGAGATTTCTTTCTTTGTCTTCTTCTTCTTGTTCCCTTCTTCTTCTTTGTCCCATTTCTTCTTTCGTTATCTATTCTCCCTTTTCGTTCTGGGGAGGGAGATTTTCTTTCTTCTTCTTCTTCATTTTCTTCTTCTTGTCCCATTCTTCTTTTGTTTCCCGTTATCTATTCTTCCCTTTCGTTCTGGAGGGAGATTTCTTCTTCTTCCTTTCTTCTGTTTCTTCTTCTCTGGTCCCATCTCTTTCTTTCGGGTGGCTAATTTCTCCCTTTCTTTGGGGGAGATTTTCTTTCTTCTTTTCGTTCTTCTTCTTCTTATTCTTGTGCCCTATCTCTTTCTTTCGGTTATCTATTCTCCCTTTCGTTCTGGGGGAAGATTAGTTTTCTTTCTCTTCTTCTTCTTCTTTTTTCTTCTTCTTGTCCCATCTCTTTCTTTTCGTTAATCTATTCTCCCTTTGCGTTTGGTGGGGGGAGATTTTGTTCTTGTCGTCTTTTCTTTCTTTTTCTTCTTCTGCCCATTCTCTTCTTTCGGTATTTATTCTCCCTTTTGTTCTGACCCGGGAGATTTTCTTTCTTTCTTTCGTCGCTTCTTATTCTTCCCTTCGTTCTTGGGGGTGATTTTCTTTCTTTCTTTCGTTATCTATTCCTTCCCTTTCGTTCTTGGGGGGAGATTTTCTTTCTTCTTCTTGTTCCCTTCTTCTTCTTTCTTTCTTGTCCATTTTCTTTCGTTATCTATTCTCCCTTTCGTTCTGGGGGGAGGGAGATTTTCTTTTTTCTTCTTTTTTCTTTTTTGCTTGTTCTTGCCCATCTCTTTCTTTCGTTTATTTACTTATTCTCCCTTTCGTTCTGGGGGGTGGGGAGGATTTTCTTTCCTCTTTCTTCTTCTTCTTCTTTTCTTCTTCTTCTTGTCCCATCTCTTTCTTTCCGTTATCTAAAATTCTCCCTTTCGTTCTGGGGGGAGATTTTCTTTCTTCCTTTCTTTTCATTTTCTTCTTCTTGTTCCCATTCGCTTCTTTTTCGTTACCCATTCTCCATTTCGTTCGGGGGGAGATTTTCTTTATTCTTTTCTTCTTCTTCTTCTTTTTGTCCATTCTTTCCTTTCTTTTATCTATTCTCCTGTTCGTTTGGGGGGAGATTTCTTTCTCGTTTCTTCTTCTTTTATATACGCTTTTTTACCTTGTACTTCTTTTTCATTTTGTTCTTATTGTCCCATCGCTTTTTCTTCGTTATGTATTCTCCCGTTTCGTTCTGGGGGGAGGGATTTATTTTCTTTCTTCTTCTTCTTTGCTTCGTTCCTTCTTCTTCTTCTTTCTCTTGTCCCATCTCCGTTCTTTCGTTACTATTCTCCCTTTCGTTCTGGGGGGAGATTTTCTTTCTTATTTTCCCTTTCTTCTTGTTCTGGGGGCATTCTTGGTCCATTTTCTTCTTTCTTTCGTTATCTTCTTCTTCCCTTTCGTTCTGGGGGAGATTTTCTTTTTTCTTCTTCTTCTTCTTCTCTTTTTGTCCCACTCTTCTTTTTTCGTTTAAGCTTTCTTAATTTTTTCTCCCTTTCGTTGCTGGGGGGAGATTTTATTTCTTTCTTCCTTCTTCTTGTTCTTCTTTTTGTCCCATTCTTCTTTCTTCGTTATCTTATTCTTCCCTTTCGTTCCTGGGGGAGATTTTCTTTCTTTCTTGTTCTTTGTTATTCTTTTCTTCTCCCTTTCCATGTTCCCATCTCTTTCTTTCGGTTATCTATTCTCCCTTTGGGTTTTGGGGGGAGATTTTGCCTTCTTCTTCGTTCTTCTTCTTCTTCTTCTTGCTTGTTACCCATTCTTTCTTTCTTTCGTTATTTCTATTTCTCCCCATTTCGTTCTGGGGGGTGGGATTTTCTTTTTCTTCTTTTCTTTTCTTCTTCTTTTTCTTCTTCTTCTTGTCCCATCTCTTTCTTTCGTTATCTATTTCCTTCCCTTTCGTTCTGGGGAGGGAGATTTTCTTTTTCTTTCTTCTTTTCTTCTTCTTCTTGGTCCCATCTCCCATTCTTTCGTTTTATCTTTTCCTTTCGGTCCCTTCGGTTCTGGGGGGAGATTTTCTTTTTCTTCTTCTTCTTCTTCTTTCTTGTGCCCCATTCTCTTTCTTTCGTTGTATATTCTACCTTCGTTCTGGGGGGAGATTTTATTTCTTTCTTCTTTCCTTTTCTTCTGGCTTGGGGTAGATTTTCTTCTTTCTTCTTCGTTATCTTTTCCCTTTCGTTCTTGGAGGGAGAATTGTCTTTCTTCTTCTTTTTTGGTTCCTTCTTCTTTCTTTGTCCCACTCTTTCTTCGTTATTTCTATTCTACCCTTTCCGTTCTGGGCGGGAGATTTTCGTTTCTTCTTGTTCTTCGTTCTTCTTCTTTCTTTCGTTGTCCCAATCTCTTTCTTTCGTTATCTATTCTCCCTTTCGTTGGTGGGGGGAGATTTTTTTTTCTTTCTTCTTCTTCTTATTTCTTCGTTCTTCTCTTGTCCATTCTCTTTTCTTTAGGTTGATCTATTCTCCCTTTCGTTTACTGGAGGGAGGATGATTTTCGTTTCTTCTTCTTCTTCTTTTCTTCTTCGGCTTGTCCCATCTCTTTCTTTCGTTATCTCTTCTCCCTTTCGTTCTAGGGGGGAGGGAGATTTTATCTTTCTTCTTCTTCTTCTTCCTTTCTTCTTCTTGGTTCCCATTCCTTCTTTCTTTCGTTATTTCTATTTCTCCCTTCGTTATGGAGGGAGATTTTCTTTCTTTATCTTCTTATTTTCTTCTTCTTGTCCCTCTTATTTTCTTTCCGTTAGTATGCTTCCGTTCCCCTTCCTGCGAGGGAGATTTTCTTTCTTCTTCTTCTTCTTTTTCTTCTGCTTGTTCCCATTCTTCTTTCTTTCGTTATTTCTATTCCTCCTTTCGGCTTTTCTGGGGGGGAGATTTCTTTTCTTCTTCTTCTTCATTTTCGTATTCTTGTCCCATCTCTTTCTTTCGTATTATTCTCCCTTTCGTTCTGGGGGGAGATGTTCTTTCTTCTTCTTCTTATTTTCTTCTTCTTGTCCCATCTATTTCTTTCGTGATTATCTCCCTTCGTTCTGGAGGGAGATTTTCTTTCTTCTATTCTTATCTTATTTTCTTCTCGTTCCCATCTCTCTTGTCGTTATCTATTTTCCTTTCGTTCTGGGGGGAAGATTTTCTTTCTTCTTCTTCTTCTTCTTCTTCTCTTGTCCATCTCTTTCTTTCGTTATCTCAGTCTCCCTTCGTTCTGGAGTGAGATTTTCTTTCTTCTGCTTCTCTTTTCGTTCTTCTTGTTCCCATCTTCTTCTTTCGTATCTATCTCGTTTGGGGGGAGGATTTTCTTTCTTCTTCATTCTTCTTTTTCTTCCCTTCCTTTGTTCCCATCTCCCTTTCTTTCTTTCGTTATAATTCTCCCCTTTCGTTCTGGGGGTTTTTCCTTTTGGGAGATTTTTTTCTTTCTTTTCTTCTTCATTTTCTTCTTCTGTCCCATCTCTTTCTTTCGTTTTATCTATTCATTTTTTCATTTTCTCTTTCTTTTGTTCCATTCTCCCTTTCTTTCGGTTTTATCTATTCTCCCTTTCCCGGTTCTGGAGGGAGATTTTCCTTTTCCTTCTTCTTCTTCTGATTCTTTTTTCCCTTCTTGTCCCATCTACTTTATCTTTCGTTATTTTCTATTTCTCCCCTTTCGCTGGAGGAGATCATCTTCGTTTTCTTCTTCCTTCTTCTTCTTCTTCTGGCTCTTTGGCCCATCTCTTTCTTCGGTTATGAATTTTCTTTTCCCTTTCGTTCGGAGGGAGATTTTCTTTCTTCCTTCTTCTTTCTTCTTCTTTCTTTCTTCTTTCTGTCCCCATCTCTCTCTTTCGTTATTTATTCTCCCTTTTTCAGTTTCTGGGGGGAGATTTTCTTTCTTATTCTTCTTCTTTGTCTTCTCTTGTACCCATTCTCCCTTTTTTCTTCGGTTATCCTATTCTCCTTTCGGGGGGTTATGGGGGGAGATTTTCCTTTCTTCTTCCTTCTTCTTCTTCTTCCTTCTTTCTTGTTCCCATTCTTCTTTTTCGTTAGTTATTATCCCTTCGTTCTGGGCGGAGATTTCTTTTCCTTCTTTCTTCTTCTTTTCTTCTTCTTCGTTCCCATTCTCTTGCTTTCTTTATCTATTCTACCTTCGTTCTGGAGGAGATTTTTCCTTTTCTTTCTCTTCTTCTTCTCTTCTTTTTTTTCTTTCTTTCTCCTTGTCCCATTTCTTCTTCTTTCGTTCCTTTACTCTTCTTTTCGTTATTCCCTATTCTTTTCTTTCCCTTTCCTTTCTTGGAAGGGAGAATTTTTCCTTTTTTTCCCGTCTTCTTCCTTCTTCTTCTTCTTGTCCCCCGGCACTTCTCCCTTTACCTTTTCTTTCCGTTTATTATCCCTCCCTGGGTTCGTTCTGGGGGGAGGATTTTCCTCTTCTTTTCCTTCCATTCTTTCTTCTTCTTCTCTCTTCTTTTCCTCCATCCTCTTCTTTTTCGTTATTTTCTTTCTATTTTACCCCCTTTTGCGTTTTTCTGGAGGAGATTATTTTTCTTTCTTTTTGTCTTTCTTTTTTCTTCTTCTTCTTCTTCTTCCTTCCTTGTCCCATCTCTTTTCCTTTCGTTATTCCTTTCTCCCTTTTCGTTCTTGGAGGGAGATTTCTTTCTTCTTCTTCTTCTTCTTCTTCTTCTTGTCCCCAATTCATCCCTTTCTTATCTTTCTTTCGGTATTTATTTTCTCCCTTGTCGTTCCTGGGGGGAAGATTTTTCCTTTTCTTTTCTTTCTTCTTCTTCTTTCTTTTTTTTCTTCTTTTTTGTCCCATCTCTTTCTTTTCGTTATTCTATTTATCCCTTATTCTCCCTTCCGTTCTGGAGGGAGATTTTCTTTTTCGTTTTCTTCTTCTTCCTTCTTTTTCTTTTCTTCTTGTTCCCATTCTCTTTCTTTCTTTTCGTTATTTTATCCTTTATCTTATTTCTTCCCTTTTTCGTTCTTCCTTGGAGGGAGATTTCTTTCTTCTTCTTCTTTTTTCTTCTTCTTGTCCCCATTCTTCTTTCCCGTTTTGTTGTTATTCCCTCTTTTTTCTTCCGTTATTTATTCCCCTTTTCGTTTTCTTGGGGGGAGATTTTTCTTTCGTTCTTCTTCAGATTTCTTCTTCTTTTCTTCTTCTTCCTTTTCCTTCTTGTCCCCCATTTCCTCTTTCTTTTCTTTTTTTTCTTTTTTTCGTTATTTTATATTCCTCATTTCTCCCTTCTCGTTCTGGAGGGAGATTTTTAATTCTTTCTATTTCTACTCTTTCTTTTTTTTCTTTTTTTTTTTTTTTTTCCTCTTGTCCCATCTCTCCTTTTCTTTCGTTATCTATTCTATTTCTCCCTGTTCGTTTTGGAGGGAGATTTTCTTTTCTTCTCTTCTTCTTCTTTCCTCTTCTTCTTGTCCCCATCTCTTTCTTCTTTTTCTTTCTTTCGTTTATTTCTATTTCTCTTTCTTATCGTTTCTTATTATCCCTTTCGTTCTGGAGGGAGATTTCTTTCTTTCTTCTTCTTCTTCTTCTTCTTCTTGTCCCATCTCTTTCTTTCGTTATCCTATTCTACCCTTTCGTTCTGGAGGGAGATTTTCATTTCTTTCTTCTTCCTTCTTCATTCGTTCTTCCTTGTTCCCTTTACCATCTCTTTCTTTCGTTATTTCCTATTCCTCCCATTTCGTTTGGTGGGGGCGATTTTCTTTTCTTTTCTTCTTTTCTTCTTCTTCTTCTTCTTGTTTTTCCCCCCCCCCCCCCCCCCCCTCTCCTCTTTCTTTTCGGTTATCTTTTTATTCTCCCTTTCCGTTCTGGGGGGAGGGAGATTTTCTTTCTTCTTCTTCTTCCTGTTTTACTTTCTTCTTGTCCCAATCTCTTTCCTTCGTTATCTATTCTCCCTTTCCGTTTCTGGGGGGAGGGAGATTTTTCTTTCTTTCTTCTTCTTCTTCTTCTTTTCTTCTTCTTGTCCCCCATCTCTTTTCCTTGTTCGTTATTTCTATTCTCCCTTTCGTTCTGGGGGGGAGATTTGCTTTCTTGCTTTCTTCTTCATTCTTCTTCTTGTTCCCATTATCTTTCTTTCGTTATCCTATTCTCCCTTCTTTCGTTTCTTTGGAGGGAGATTTTCTTTCCCTTTCTTTTCTCGTTTCTTCTTCTTGGTCCCATCTCTTTTCTTCGGGTTATCTATTTTCTTTCCCTTCGTTTTCTGGGAGTGAAGGATTTTCTTTCTTCTTCTTATTCTTCTTTTTAGTCCCATCTCTTTCTTCGTTTCGTTATTCTATTCCCTTTCCCTTTCGTTCTGGGGGAGGATTTTCTTTTGTTTCTTCTTCTTCTTCTTCTTCTTCTTCCTTTTTGTCCCATCTCTTTCACTTGTTCAGTTATTTCTATTCTCCCTTTTCGTTCTGGGGGGAAGGGATTTTCTTATTTCTTTCTTCTTCTTCTTCATTTTCTTCTTCTTGTTCCCATTCTTCTTTCTTTCGTTGTCCCTATTCTCCCTTTTCGTTTCTGGGGGTTGAGATTGCCTTTTCTTCTTCCTTCTTCCATTGTTCTTCTTCTTGGTCAGGGATCTCTTTCTTTCGTATTTTCTTTATTCTCCTTTTCGATTATGGAGGGAGATTTCTTTCTTTCTTCTTCCTTCATTTTCTTTTCTTCTTTTGTCCCATCTTCATTTCTTTCGGTTTAATTTATTCCTCCTTTCGTTCTGGAGGGGAGATTTTCTTTCTTTCTTCTTCTTCTTTTTCTTCTTCTTGTCCCCATCTCCTTTCTTTCGTTTTATCTATTCTTCCCTTTCGTTTCTGGGGGGTGGAAGATTTTTCTTTCTTCTTCTTCTTCATTTTGTTCTTCTTGTCCCATCTTCTTTCTTTCGTTATCTATTCCCCTTCCCTTTCGTTCTGGGGGTGGGAGATTTTCTTTCGTTCTTTTTCTTCTTCTTTCTTCTTCTTCTTGTCCCATTCTTTCTTTCTTTGGTTATTTTTCTATTCCTTCCCTTTTCGTTCTGGAGGGAGATTTTCTTTTCTTCTTCTTCTTTCTTATTCTTCTTCTTCTTCTTGTCCCATCTCTTCTTTCTTTCGTTTATCTATTTCTCCCTTTCGTTCTGGGGGGAGGGATTTTCTTTCTGAAAAAAAAAAAAAAAAATTTTCTTTCTTCTTCTTCATTCTTTCTTGTTCCCATTCTTCTTTCTTTCGTTATCTTATTCTCCCTTTTCGTTCCTGGAGGGAGATTTTTCTTTTCTTTCTTTCTTCTTCATTTATTCTTCCCTTCTTGTTCATCTCTTTCTTTCGGGGTTATCTATTTTCTTTCCCTTTTCGTTCTTGTGGGGGGGGAGATTTTCTTTCTTCTTCCTTGTTCTTCCTTCTTCTTCTTCTTCTTCCTTGTACCCATTTCTCTTTCTTTTCGTTATCTATTCTCCCTTTTCGTTCTGGGGGAGGGAGATTTTCTTTCTTCTTCTTCTTCATTTTTCTTGCTTGTTGTCCCCATCTCTTTCTTTCGTTATCTATTCTCCCCTTTCGTTCCTGGGAGGGAGATTTTCCTTTTCTTCTTCTTCTTCATTTTCTTCTTCTTGTTGTCCCATCTCTTTCTTTCGTTTATCTATTCTCCTTTCGTTCTGGATGGAGATTTGCTTTCTTCTTCTTCTTCATTTTTTTCTTCTTCTTGGGGGTCCCATCTCTTTCTTTCGTATCTATCTCCCTTTCGTTCTGGGGGGAGGGAGATTTTCTTTTCTTCTTCTTCTTCATTTTCTTCTTCTTTTTGTCCCATCTCTTTTCTTTCGTTATCTATTCTCCCTTTCGTTCTGGGGGGGAGATTTTCTTTCTTCTTCTTCTTCATTTTCTTCTTCTTGTCTTCTGTCCCATCTCTTTCTTGGGCGTTATCTATTCTCCCTTTCGTTCTGGAGGGAGATTTTCTTTCTTCTTTCTTCTTCAATTTTCTTCTTCTTGTCCCCATCTCTTTCTTTCGTTATCTATTCTCCCTTTCGTTTCTTGGGGGGAGATTTTTTCTTTTCTTCTTCTTCTTTCATTTTCTTCTTCTTGGTCCCTCTCTTTCTTGTTTCGTTATTTCTTCTTCCCCTCCCTTTTCGTTATGGAGGGTGTTTTTCTTTTCTTTTCTTCTTCTTTTCTTTTCTTCTTCTTGTCCCCCTCTCATTCTTTCGTTATTTATTCTCCGTTTCTTCTGGAGGGTGGATTTTTCTTTTCTTCTTTCTTCTTCTTTTTTCTTTTTCTTTCTTGGTCCCGTCTTCGTTTCTTTTCGTTATCTATTCTCCCTTTCGTTCTGGGGGGAATTTTCTTTCTTCTTCTTCTTTCATTTTCTTCCTTCTTGTCCCATCTCTTTCCTTTCGTTATCTATTCTCCCTTTCGTTCTGGGGGATATTTTCTTTCTTTCTTTTTCCTTCTTTTCTTCTTTCTTGTCCCATCTTCTTTCCTTTTCGTTATCTATTCTCCCTTTCGTTCTGGGGAGGGATTTTCTTTCTTCTTCTTCTTCTTATTCGTCCTTTCTTCTTTCTTGTCCCATCTCTTCCTCTTTCGTTATCTATTTCTCCCTTTCGTTCTTGGGGGGAGATTTTTCTTTCTTCTTCTTCTTCTTTCTTCTTTCTTCTTTGTTCCCCTTCCCTCTTTCTTTTCTTTCTTTCTTATTCTTTCTCCCTTTCCGTTCTGGAGGAGATTTTCCTTTCTTCTTCTTTCTTCATTCTTCTTCTTGTCCATCCTCTTTCTTTTCGTTATCTATTCCTCCCTTTCGTTCTGGGGGGAGAATTTTCTTTCTTCTTCTTCTTCTTCTTCTTTCTTCTTCTTCTTCTTGTTACCATCTCCTTTTCTTTCGTTCTTATTTCTCCCTTTTCGGTTCTGGAGGAGAATTTTCTTTTCTTCTTCTTCCTTCTTTTTTCTTCTTCTTGTCCCATCTCTTTCTTTCTTATCTATTCTCCCTTTCGGTTCTGGAGGGAGATTTTCTTTGCTTTCTTCTTCTTTTCATTTTTCTTCTTCTTGTCCCATCTCTTTCTTTCGTTATCTATTCCTCCCTTTTTTCGTTCTGGGAGGGAGTTTTTTCTTTCTTCTTCTTCTTCATTTTTCTTCTTCTTGTTCCCTCTCTTTCTTTCGTTATCTATTCTTCCCTTTTTCGTTCTGGGGGGGGATTTTTCTTTTCTTCTTTTCTTCTTCAATTTTCTTCTTCTTGTCCCTCTCTTTCTTTTCGTTATCTATTCTTCCCTTTCGTTCTGGGGGGGAGATTTTCTTTTCTTCTTCCTTTCTTCTTTTTTCTTCTTCTTGTCCCATCTCTTTCCTTTCGTTTATCTATTCTCCCTTTCGTTCTGGAGGGAGATTTTCTTTTTCCTTTCTTCTTCTTCTTCATTTTCTTCTTCTTGTCCCATCGTAGTACCATCTTGCTTGGTGAGACGTACCCGCGTGAAGTCACAATAATCAACAGATATCACAAGTTTAACATACGACTAGAATTTGAGAAATATCTAGAAGTGTTCGTGAACTATCGGTGATAAGATTAGTGTGAAAATAGTAGGATAAGCGTCTTCTAAGTTAGTTTATCAAGTGTAATACTATAAATCAGAACAAGATGGCAGTAAGTTCCAACTGCGGGAAAAAGGGTGGCGTAATTTGGCGTGTCTAGCAGATTCGCAATACGATGAGGTAGCAGGAAGGGAACTGATTTTTCTCATCTATGAAATCAGCAACAGTCCTAACAAAAAGATACAAAAGCATTCATAGATATATTAGAAGGATAATAAGTCCTTTCAAACTGGAACAAATCTAATGAAAAGCATCTTGAAAATAATTGAAGAAGTTCCAAATAAAATTCCAAAAAGTGGTCAAGAGGGGGGGGACTCATAAAGAAAAAATATACATAAACCAACATATTCCGACAAAGAAATGAATAAGGTGAATCTTGTGAATATACTAATTGATGCATTAGGAAAAAGAATGCCAAAAGCATGCAAACTGTGTAAGGTTTGGTATAGCATAGTCAATCCACAAAACCTAATCAGAAAATGTGCTGCATGCAACATTCCGACCCATCCACAGTGTGCTGAGGTAATACAAGATTTAGAAAAGATACAAGAATTTTTTGTTCAACATGTCTATCAATGATAGACATGTTATTAAATCAAGATGAATGTACAAATAGTTGAGGATGAAGAAGAAGAAGGAAGAGGAAGAAGAAGAAGAAAAGAAGAAGAGGAAAACGGAAGAGAAGTAAACAAAAATGAAATGACAGAAAAAAAAATAAGGAAAACAAACAAAGAACAAGATAAAAGTATGGATGCAGAGATACTCATGATACTACATAGAGCAATAAAAGCAGCATACCTACGAAGAAATAAATTACGATATGGACAACAGAAAAGCAAATCAAAACCCGAAGAGGCTCTACCCAGATCTATACAATGACGGGAAAGAGGAAAAAATAGACAAGAAAGACAAAATCTGCAACCTTTTGAAAAGAGGGAATTGCAGATTGGAGAAAGATGTTACTACAACATCCTAAGAATATGTCAAAACTATGAAATATATGGTAAATGTGCATACTTAGATGGATATGGGATGATTGCAGAGATCTGCATCCAAAAAATATGTAAAAACCTAAAAGAAGGAAAAGGATGTAAGTTCGACAAAAAATGCAAATATATGCACCCTGTAGCCATGAATCATAATCAATAAATAACCAACAAGTAATAAAATCCAAAAATAAGAAAGAAACAAATAAAGAGAGAAATTCAAGAATATCAGGTAAAAGAGAAAAGCAAACCACCAATGAGATATGCAGAGGTGTCAGCAAAGAATTTCAAAGCATCAGCTCCGAAATTCTACTCAAGAGATAATAACTGTATTTATTATGCAAGAGGATATTGCAGAACGGAGAAAATTGCAGATTCAGACACAAAATGAATAATTATGATGAAGGAAGATCAAATATTATAGGAAAAGTTGGATTTTTAATGTCAGAATTTCTGGCAAATGAAAAAAAAGAACAATACATACCAGAACAGGAAAGAGACATGGGAAAATCCTTATTACTATCAGTATTAAATGAAGGAGAAAAACACGCAACCATCATAGTGATGAATCGCGAGGGTTTAGTTACGAGTAACTCAAAAAGAAAAATAGAGTACTTAGAAGAACTAACCCAAATGAAAAGAAAATAGATATAATGAAATATAAGTGAAACCTGGATTCCCAAGAGACTGGGAATGATGATCAAATAAAAGGGTTCCAAACTTATAGATCAGATAGAAAAAATAAAGGAATCAAGGGGGAACCGCAATATATGGGAAAGACAAAAAACAAGGGAAAAAATATATGAGAAATATAGTAACTCAGAATGTGAACTAATAGCGGTAGAATTTGAATCTGAAAAATTGATGAACATAGTAATATATAGACCTCCTAATACTAAAGAGTTTGACTTAATAATTGAAAAATTGGATGATATATGTAGAAATCACAAGGACTGGACCTATTCTCCTATCTGGTGACTTCCACTTTCCTTTCGTAGAATGGAAAAGAACGAATAGGAGATTGTGGTTGTACTTATACATATAAAAAAGAGAGTAATAGTAGTGCAGAAGATAAGGAGGCAATTTGAAAAGCTATTAGATATGCTACTCGAATACAACCATTCAACAAAATAAATTCAAACCTGCCAACAAGGCAAAAGGGAAAATACTTTAGACCTAGTATTTTTGAACGAACAGATGGAATTATGTTAAAGAAAATAAATAGTTTATAATGCGAGTTATTTCAGACCATAATGTCATTATAAGTTAAACAGTTCCTTCCAAAGCAAGTGAAAATAGAGATAAGCAAGAAATGACAAAGTGGGAAGGATATGGAAAATACAACTTCTACAGTAAAAATATAAAATGGTCAGAAATTAATGAAGAATTAAACAAAGATTGGGATAACATTTTCGTAAGTGATGACATAAGGGTAAATACGGAGATATTATATAAAATATTGGAGATAATAGTGGAAAAATATATTACCGAAGAAGAAAAAGTAAACATCATTCATGCATACCAAGAGACAGAAGAATCTGTTCCAGAAAATCAGAAAGTGGAAAAAAGGTCGGTTGCAAAAGAAAAAAATTTGCATGGAAAGTTATAGAACTAAAAAGTAAGATAGAAAATGCAGAAAAAAAAGATTATACAATCAAAAGAAAATGAAAAACGGGGACTTGGAAGAAAAAACCCTATTAAATATCAAGCAAAAACCCAAACTATTATACTCCATATATTGCGAAGAAGATGAATAAAAGAAGAATAGAAAATAGGCCCTCTGAGAATTGAAGGGAGATTAACGAATGAAAAAAAAGGAAATTTGCAACATACTGGCAGAACGATATAAGAGAGAATTTCACCCCTAGAATAGATAATGAAGATAATGATATAGAAGTAAGGGATGAAAATATGAATATATTTAGCTGACATAGATATTAATGAAGCTGATATTGTGCAGCTATTAATGAAATTAAAAATGGAGCTGCTGCAGGGCCTGATGGAATTCTGCTATTTTGTTAAAGAAAGTAGTTCATTCTATCGCAAAGCCACTTGCAATATTATTAAGACAAAGTGAGATACAGGCAAGTAAGATATTATGATGAGACAAAATTAGCGTATATTACCCCTACTTTCAAAAGTGGATCAAGACTAGAGGCAAGTAATTATAGGCCTGTGAGTCTAACATCACATATAATGAAAGTGTATGAAAGGGTAATGAAGAAAAATATTATGAAACATTTAATAAAAAATAATTTGTTTAATAAAGGACAACATGGTTTCGTACCCGGAAAAAGTACACAAACCCAACTGTTAGTCCACCGTTGAAAACATATTCAAAAATATGAAAAGCGTAAATGAAACAGATGTGGTTTTTATTTAGACTTTGCAAAAGCTTTTGATAAAGTAGACCATAATATATTAGCGAAGAAAATTAGAAAAACACAATATCGTGGATAAAGTAGGAAGATGGTTAAAAGAATTTTTACACACAGAAAACACAGATAGTTATTGCAAACGACGAGAAAATCGGATGAAGCCAAGGGTAATATGCCTCGGCCCGCCCCCCCCCCCCCCCCCCCCCGGTGTGCCGCAAGGTACGGTGTTAGCTGCAATACTGTTTGTTATTATGATTGAAGACATAGACAATAATGTTAAGGATTCGGTAGTGAGTAGTTTGCAGATGACACAAGAATAAGTAGAGAAATTACTTGTGATGAAAGATAGGAACGCTCTACAAAGAGACCTTAACAAAGTATATGATTGGGCAGGAGGTATAGGATGGTATTTAAACTCTGATAAATTTGAATCAATAAATTATGGAGACAGAGAAAGAAAGCTATATGCATATAAGGGAGACCTAATAATGAGACCATCACAAATAAGGAAGCAGTTAAAGACCTTGGTGATGATGAATATGGAACATGTTATGCAATGATCAAATAGCAACTCTGTGGCAAAATGTAAAGCAAAAAAAAAATGGGGAATGTTGTTACGGCACTTCAAAACAAGAAAAGAAAAACTGGAACACATGATTAGCTTTATAAAACATATGTTCGTAGTCCACTTGAATATTGCAATATGATATGGTACCCACACTATCAAAAGGATATTGCACAAATAGAGAGTGTACAAAGGTCCTTTACAGCTAGAATAGAAGAAGTTAAGGACCTAGACTACTGGGAAAGACTACAATTCTTAAAATTATATAGTCTGGAAAGGAGAAGAGAAACGCTACATGATAATTCAGGCATGGAAACAGATAGAAGGAATAGCAGAAAATATCATGGAACTAAAAATATCAGAAAGAGCACGCAGAGGTAGATTAATAGTGCCCAAAAATATACCAGGAAAAAAATAAGGAAAGCCCACACAGGACATTAATCCACTACGCACCAGCATCGATAATGCAGCGTCTATTCAATGCGTTGCCAGCTCATCTGAGGAATATATTCAAGGAGTGAGCGTAGATGTGTTTAAGAATAAGCTCGACAAATATCTAAACTGCATCCCAGACCATCCAAGATGGAAGATGCAAAATATACCGGAAGATGTACTAGCAAAAACTCTCTGGTAGACATTAGAGTGCCTCACACTGAGGGACCTGGGGGGCAACCCGAACAAGATGTAAGGTCTGTAAGGTAAGGTTTCTTTCGTTAAGGTCACATCTTTCTTTCGTTCTTCGTATTTACTCCCTTTCCGTTCTGGGGGGTAGATTTCTTTCTTCTTCCTTCTTTTATTCTTCATTTTCATCTTCTTGTCCCTCATCTTTATTTCTTTCGTTATCTATTCTCCCTGTTTCGTTCTGGGGGGATAGTATTTTCTTTTCTTCTTCTTCGTTTTTTCTTCTTCTTCTTCTTTTGTCCCAAATCTCCTTTCTTTCGTTATCTTATTCTCCCTTTCGTTCTGGGGGGTGGGGTGGAGATTTTCTTTCTTCCTTCCTTCTTCTTCTTCTTGCCTTATTCTTCTTTCTTCTTATTGATCCCATCTTTCTTTCTTTCGTTGTTATTCTATTCCCGCCCTTTCGTTCTGGGGGGAGGATTGTCTTTTCTTTCTTCTTCTTTTTCTTCTTTCGTTCTTTCTTTCCATTCTTGTTTCTTTCGTCCCATTTTTTCTCCATTCGTTGGCTGGGGGTTGATTTTTCTTTCTTCCCTTCCTTCTTCCCCCCCTCTTATGCCTTCCCTCCTTCTGTCCAATCTTCCCTTTTTTCCGTTATTTATTCCCTCCCTTTAGTTATTGGGGGGAGATTTTCCCTTTCTTCTTCTTCTTCCTTCCCCCTTTCCTTATTCTTGTCCCATTATCCTACTTTCGTGATTAATTCCCCCCTTCGTTCTGGAGGAGTTTTCTCCTTCCGTTCCTCTTCTTCTACTTTCCTTCCCTCCCCCTCTGTCCCCATCCCTCCCCCTTGCTTTCGTTATTATTCTTCCGTTCCCCGTTATTGGGGGGAGATTTTCCATTCCTTTCTTCCTTCTTCTTCTTCCCCTTCTTCTTGTCCATTCCCCTCCCTTCCTTTCGTTATTCTATGCTCCCTTTCGTTCCGGGGGAGATTTTCTTTCTTATTCCCTCTTCTTCTTCTTGTCCATCCTCCCTTTCCTTTCGTTATCCCTATTCTCCCTTTGCCCGTTCTGGGGGGAAAAGAATTTTCTTATTTTCTCTCTCATTCGGTACTTCTTGGTCCCATCTATTCTATTCGTTTATTTTATTCCCTTTCTTTCTTGGAGGGAGATTTCTTCTTCTTTCTTTCTTCTTCTTCTTCTTGTCCCCTCTCCTTCTTTTTTCGTTATCTATTCTCCCTTCGTTCTGGGGGAGGGGGATTTTCTTTCTTCTTCTTCTTCATTTTCCCTTCTTCTTATTGTCCCAATCCATCTTTCTTTCGTTATTCTATTCTCCCTTTCGTTCTGGGGGGAGAGTTTCTTTCTTTCTTCTTCTTCTTTCTTCTTCTTCTTCTTTCCTTGCCCCATCCCTTTTCTTTCCGTATCTATTCTTCCCTTTCGTTCTGGAGTGGAGATTTTCCTTTCTTTCTTCCCTTTCATTAGTTCTTCTTCTTGGGGGGCCCATCTATTTTCTTTCATTATATATTCTTACCTTTCTTCTGGGAGGGAGATTCATTGTACTTCTTCTTCTTGTTCCCTCTTCTTCTTGTTCCCATTTCTTCTTCTTCGTTTCTATTGCTCCCTTTCGTTCTGGGATGAGTTATTTTTTTCTTTTATTCTTCTTATTCTTCTTCCTTTCCGTTCTTCTTCTTGGTACCCATCTCTTTCTTTATCGTTAATCTTATTCTCCCTTTCGTTCTGGAGGGAGATTTTTTTCTTTCTTATCTTTCTTCTTCTTTTTCTTCTTCTTCTGTCCCACATCTCCTTTCTTTCGTTAGTTTATTCTCCTTTTCGTTTGGGGGGAGATTTTCCTTTTTATTTTCTTCTGTTCTTCTTCTTTGCTCCCATCTGGGCTTTCTTTCGGTATTTTCATTTCTTCCCTTTCGTTATCTTGGGGAGATTTTCTTCTTCTTGTTTTCCCTTAGTCTTCTTTCTTCTTTGTACCGTTCTCCTTTCTTTCGTTATTATGCCCTTTCGTTCTGGAGGGATTTCTTTCTCTTCTTATCATTTTCTTCTTCTTGTCCATTTCTTTCTTCGTTTTATCTTATTCTTCCCTTTCGTTCTTGGAGGGAGATTTATTCTTCTTCTTCTCATTTTCTTCTTCTGGTCCCAATCTATTTCTTTCGTTATCTTTATTCTACCTTTCGGTTCTGGAGGAGATTTTCTTTCTTCTCTTTATTCTTCCCCTTTGTCCATCTCTTTCTTTCGTTATTCTCTTATCACTTTCGGGGGGGTTCTGGGGGGAGATTTTCTTTCTTCCTTTTTCCTTCCTCTTCGTCTTCGTGTCCCATTTTCTCGTCTTCGTTATTATTCTTCCTTATGTTCCGGAGGGGAGATTTCTTTCTTCTTCTTATTCTATCTTTTCTTCTTCTTGTCCCATATCCTGTCTTTCGTATTTATGCTACCTTTCGTTTTCTGAGGGAGATTTTTCTTTCTTCTTAATTCCTTATCTTCCCTTTCTTCTTTTCTTCTTCTTCTTGTTTCCCATCTCTTTCTTTCGGTTATTTATCTCCCTTTTCGTTCTGGGTGGGAGATTTTCTTTCTTCTCTCTTCTTATTCTTCTTCTTCTTCTCTATGTCCCATTTTCTTTCCTTCTTTCGTTATTCTATCTCCCTTTAGTTCTTTGGGGAGATTTTCTTCTTCTTCTTCTTCTTAGTATTTTCTTCTTGTCCCATTTTTTCCTCTTTCTTTTCGTTATCCCTATTCTCCCTTTCGTTTCTGGAGGGAGATTTTCTTTCTTATTCTCTTCTTTTTCTTCTTCTTGGCCCATTCTCCCTTCTTTCGTTATCTATTCTCCCCGTTTCGTTTGGGGGAAGAGAGATTTCTTCTTCTTCTTTTTCTTCTTTTCTTCTCTTCTTTCTTCTTGTCCATCTCTTTTTCGTTATCTATTCTCCCTTTCGTTCTGGGGGGAGATTTTCTTTCTTTCTTCTTATTCTTCTTCTTCTGGTCCCATCCTCTTTCTTTCGTATTTTTTATCTCCTTTCGTTCTGGAGGGAGATTTTCTTTCTTCTCTTTCTTCTTTTCTCTTCTTCTTCTATGTCCCATCTTTTTCTTCGTTATTATTATACCTTTCGTATGCGGGGGAGATTTTCTTTCTTATTCTTCTCTCTTCTTGGTCACCTCGCTTCTTTCGTTATATATTTTCCCTTCGTTCTGGAAGGGAGAGTTTTCTTTCTTATTCTTCTGATCTTTTTCTTCTTTGTCCATCTCTTTCTCGTTATCTATTCTCCTTCGTTCTGGGGAATCTTTCTTTCTTCTTCGTCTGCCCTTCTCTTGCCCATCTCCTTCTTTCCGTTATCTATTCTCACTTCGTTCGGGGGGAGATTTTCTCTTTCTTCTTTCTTTCTTCTTCTTATTCTCTTTGTCCATCTCTGCTTGCGTATTTATTCTCCCTTTCGTTCTGGAGTGGAAGATTTTCTTTCTTTTCTTCTTCTTCATTCCTTCTTCTTGTCCCATTATGGTCTTTCGGCTTATTTATTTTCCCTTCGTTCTGGGGGAGATTTTTCTTTCTTCTTCTTATTATTCTTCTCTTCTTGTCCCATCTCTCTATTTCGTTTTATCATTTCCTTTTCGTTATGGGGGGAAGATTTCTCTCTTCTCTTTTCTTCTTCTTCTCTTGTCCCATCTCTTTCTTTGTTATCTAACTGCCCATTTCGTCTGGGGGAGATTTCCTTCTTCTTCTCTTCTTTTTCTTCTTCTTGTCCCATCTCTGTCTTTCGTTATTTATTCCCCTTTCGTTTGGAGCGCGAGATTTTCTTCTTCTTCTTCTTCTTATTCTCTGTCCTCTCTCTTCTTTCGTTATCTATTCTCCCTTTCGTTCGGAGGGAGATTTTCTTTTCCTTTCTTCTTCTTTTTATTTTTGCTTCTTTATTGTTTCCCAATCTCTTTCATTTTCGTTCTTTATTCTGCCCTTTCGTTCGTGGACGGGAGATTTTCTTTCTTCTTCTTCTTCTGTTTCTTTCTTCTTGTCCATTCTTCTTTTCTTTCGTTATCCCTATTCTCCATTCGTTTCGGTTGGGAGATTTTCTTTCTTCGTCCCTTCTTTTCTTCTTCTCTTGGTTCCCATATCTTTCTTTCGGGGGGTTAGTATTTTCCTTCCTTTCGTTCTTGGGGGAGATTTTCTTTCTTATTCTTCTTCTTCTTCTTCTTGCTGTCCATCATTTTTCTTTCGTTCGTTCTTTATTCTCCCTTTCGTTCTGGGGGGAGGGAATTTTCTTTTCTTTCTTCTTCTTCTTCTTTTTTCTTCTTCTTGTTCCCTTCTATTGTTCCATCTTTCTTTCTTAGTTGATTTATTCTCCCTTTTCGTTCCTAGGGGGAGAGATTTTCTTTGTTTTATTCCATTCTTCTTCTTTTCGTTTTCTTCTTTTGTCCCATCTCTTTCTTTCTCGTTATCCAATAAAATTAAAACTCCCTGTTCGTTCTGGGGGGAGGGAGATTTTTTTCTTTATTCTTTTCTTCTTCTTCTTCTTATTTTGGCCAATCTTCTTTGTTTCCGTTATTTATTATCCTTTCGTTCTTGGGGGAGATTTTCTTTTTCTCATTTCTTCTTCTTACTTCTTTCTTCTGGTCCCATTCTCCCTTTCTTTCGTTATTTATCTACCTTTAGGGGGGATGGGGGGAGATTTTCTTTCTTTCTTCTTCTTCTTCTTCTTTCTTATTCGTTTTGGTTCCATCCCATCCTTTCTTTAGTTATCTATTCTCCCCTTTCGTTCTTCTGGGGGGAGTATTTTTGAGAGAGCTTTTCTTTTCTTCTTTTCTTTCCTCTTCTTCTTCTTGTCCCATTTCTCTTTCTTTCATTATCTTATTCTTCCTTTCGTTCCTGGGGGGGATATTTTCTTTCTTCTTATTCTTCTTCTTCCTCATTTTTGTTCCCATCTCTTTCTTTCGTTATTCATTCCCTCCCTTTCGTTCTGGAGGGAGATTTTCTTTCCTTCTCTTCTTGGGGGGTTTTTTCTTCTTCTTGTCCCATCTCTTTCTTTCGTTATTTTCTTTATTCTTCCCTTTCGTTCTTTGGGGAGATTTTCTTTTCTTCTTCTTTTCCTTCTTCTTCTTCTTCTTGTCTTCTTCTTCTTCTTCTTGTCCCATCTTCTTTCTTTTCGTTATTTTTTCTATTCCCCTTTGTTCTGGGAGGGAGATTTTTTTCTTTTTCTTCTTCTTCTTTTTTCTGCTTATTGGCCAATTCTTTCTTTCTTTCGTTTTTATTTCTCCCTTTCGTTTGGGGGGGAGATTTCCCCTTTCTTCGTCTTCTCTTCCTTCTTGTTCCATCTCTTTCTTTCGTTATTATTCTCCTCTTTGTTTGGTAAGTGAGATTGTATTTCTTCCCTTTACTTCTTCATTTTCTTCTTCTTGTTACAATCTCTTTCTTTCGGGGTATCTATTCTCCCTTTCGTTCTGGGGGAGGCGGGGGAGATTTTCTTTCTTATTCTTTCTTTTCTTCTTCTTCTCTTCTGTACCATTCTCTTTCTTCGTTATCTATCTTACCCTTTCGTTCTGGAGGGAGGGAGATTTCCCTTCTTCTTCTTCTTCATTTTCTTCTTTTGTCCCATTTCTCTTTCTTTCGTTATCGATTCTCTTTCGTTATTGGGGGGAGATTTTCTTTTCCCTTTCTCTTCTTCTCATTTTCTTCTTCCTGTTTCCCATCTCTTTCTTTCGGTTATCTTCTCCTTCGGGTGCTGGGGGAGATTTTTCTTTCTTTTCGTTATTCTTCATTTTTCTTCTTCTTGTCCATTCTTCTTTCTTTCGTTATCCCCTATTCTCCCTTTCGTTCATTTGGGGGGGAGATTTTCTTTATTCTTCGTTCTTCATTTTCTTTTCTTGTCCCATTCTCCTTCTTCGTTATCTATTTCTCACGTTCGTTCTGGGGGAGGGGGGGAGATTTTCTTTCTTCTTCTTCTTCTTTTTCTTCTTCTTGTCCCCATCTCTTTCTTTCGGGTTATCTATTATCCCGTTTAGTTTTCCTTGGGGGGGGGGAAGATTTTCTTTCTTCTTCTTTTCATTTTCTTCTTCATTGTCCCATTTCTCTTTCGCCGTTGATCTTTCTCCCTTCGTGATTGGGGGGAGATTTCCTTTCTTCTTCTTCTTCTTCTTCTTTTTGTCCCATCTCTTTCTTGCCGTTATCTATTCTCCCTTTCGTTTCTGGGGGGAGGATTTTCTTTCTTCTCTTCTCTTCTTCTTTTCATTCTTCCCGTTTTATTCTCTTCTTCTTCGTTGTCCCCTATCTTCTTTCGGGGGGTTATTATTCTCCCTTTCGTTCTGGAGGGAGATTTTCTTTCTTCTTCTCTTCTTCTTCTTCTTATTCTCTTGGGCCCATTTCTCTTTCTTTCGTTATTTTATTCTTCCCTTTCTTCTGGGGGGGGCGAGATTGTCTTTCTTCTTCTTCTTAATTCTTTCTTTCTCTCGTCCCATCTCTTTCTTTCGTTTATTTATTCTCCCTTTGTCGTTTCTGTGGGGGAGAGAGAAGAGATTTCTTCTTATTCTTCTTCTTCTTTTTCTTCTTCTTCTCTTCTTCTTCTTCTTCTTGGTCCCATCTTCTTTCTTTCGGGTTATCTATTCCCCTTTTCTTTCTGGAGGGAGATTTTCTTTCTTTTCTTCTTCTTCTTCTTCTTCTTCTTGTCCATTCTTCTTTCTTTCGTTATTTATTCCCTCCCTTTCGTTCTGGGGCGAGATTTTCTTTCTTCTTCTTCTTCTTCTTCTTTGGCCAATCTTTCCTTTCTTTCGTTATCTATTCTCCCTTTCGTTATGGGGTGAGATTTAGGAGGGGGAGATTTTTTCTTTCGTCTTCTTCTTCTTCTTTTGTCCCATTCCCCTTTTCTTTCGAATTATCCTATTCTCCCTTTCGGGGGGTTTCTGGGGGAGATTTTCTTTCTTCTTTTCTTCTTCTTCTTTTCTTCTTGTCAATCTCTTTCTTTCGGTTATCTATTCCCGCTTTCGTTCTGGAGGGAGATTTTCTTTCTTTCTTCTCTTCTTCTTCTTCTTCCTTCTTCTTTCTCCCCCATCTCTTTCTTTCGTTATTTTTCTCCCTTTCGTTCTGGGGGGAGGATTCTTTTCTTCTTCTTCTTCTTCTTTCTTCTTCTTGTACCATCTCTTTCTTCTTTTTCGTTATCTATTCTCCCTTTCGTTATGGAGGGGAGATTTTCTTTTCTTCTTCGTCTTCATTCTTCTTCTTTGTCCCCAACCTTTTCTTCGTTTATCTATTTCCCCTTTCGTTCTTGGAGGGGAGATTTTCTTTCTTCTTCTTTCTTCTTTTTTTCTTCTCTTGTACCATCTCTTTCTTTTCGTTATCGATTCTCCCTTCGTTTCGGAGGGAGATTATTTTCTTTCTTCTTCTTTCTTCTTTCTTCTTCTTGTCCCATCTCTTTCTTCGTTATTTATTCTCCTTTCGTTTCTGGAGGGAGGAATTTTTCTTCGTTCTTATTCTGATTCTTCTTCTTCTTCTTGTCCATCTCTTTCTTTTCTTTATTTATCTCCCTTCGTTCTGTGGGGGGAGGGGAGTGGAGGAGAAATTTTCTTTCTTCTTCTTCTTTCTTCTTGTCCCATATCTTTCTTTTCGTTATATATTCTCCCTTTTCGTTCCAGGAGGGAGATTTCCTTTCTTCTTTCTTCTTCTTTTTGTCTTATTGGTCCCATCTCTTTATTTGTTATCTATTTCTCCCTTTCGTTCTGGGGGGAGGAGATTATTTCTTCTTTTTTTTCTTTTTCTTCTTCTTGTCACAATCTCTTGTCTTAATCGTTTCTATTCTCCCTTTCGTTCTGGGGGGAGATTTTCTTCTTCTTCTTCTTCATTTTCTTCTTCTTGTCCCATCCTCTTTCTTCCGTTTTATCTATTCTCCCTTTCGTTTCTGGGGGGGAGAGAGATTTTCTTTCTTATTTTCTTCTTCTTCTTCTTCTTCTTCTTCATGTCCCTTTCTTGTCCCATCTCCTTTTCTTATCGTTTATCTATTCTCCCTTTCGTTCTGGAGGGAGATTTTCGTTCTTCTCTTCTTCTTCTTCTTCTTCTTCTTCTTCTTCTTCTTGTCCCTCTCTCTTTTCGGTATCTATTCTCCCCTTTCGGTTCTGGGGGAGATTTTCCTTTCTTCTTCTTTTTCTTCTTCTTCTTCTTCTTGTCCCTCTTCTTTCGTTCGTTATCTTATTCTCCCGTTCCCGTTCTGGAGGGGATTTTTTCTTTTCTTCTTCTTCGCTTCATTTTCTTCTTTCTTGTTCCCATTCTCTTTCTTTCGTTATTCTTTTCCTTCCCCTTCGTTCTTGGGGGAGGGATTTTCTTTCTTCCTTCTTCTTCTTCTTCTTCTTCTTCTTGTACCATCTCTTTCTTTCGTTTATCTATTCTCCCCTTTCGTTCTGGAGGGAGATTTTCTTTCTTCTTCTTCCCTTCTTTTTCTTTCTTCTTGTCCCATTCTTTCTTTGCTTTCGTTATCTATTCCTTCCCTTTCGTTCCTGGAGGTAGATTTTCTTTCTTTTCTTTCGGCTTCATTTTTTTCTTCTCTTGCCCATTCTCTTTCTTTCGTATTTATTCTCCCTTTCGTGCTGGGGGGAGATTTTCTTTGTCTTTTCTTCTTCTTCTTCTTCTTCCTTCTCTTCTTCTGTCCATTTTCTTCTTCTTTCTTTATCTATTCTCCCTTTCGTTCCGGCTAGGGGGAGATTTTCTTTCTTCTTTTCTTTCTTCTTCTTTGCTTCTTATTCTTGTCAAAATCTCATTCTTTCGTTCTTTCGTGTCTATTTGTCCCTCCCTTCTTTCTTGGGGGGGAGATTTTTTCTTTCTTCGTTTCTTTCGTTCATTTTCTTCCTTCTTTTTGTCCATCTCTTTCTGTTCGTTATCTATTTCTTCCCTTCGTTCTGTGGGGGAATTTTCTTTCTTCGTCTTCTTCTTTTTCTTCTTCTTGTGCCCATCTCGTTTCTTTGTCGTGTTAGTACTATTCTCCCTTTCGATTCTGGGGGGAGATTTTCTTTCTTGCTTTTCATTTTTCTTCTTCTTTGTCCAATCATCTTTCTTTCGTTATCTATTCTCCTTTCGTTCTGGGGGAGATTTTTCTTTCTTCTTCTTATTCTTCTTCTTCTTTCTTCTTCTTTTTGTCCCATCTCTTTTCTTTCGTTATCTATCTCCCTTAGTTGCTGGGGGGAGATTTTCTTTCTTCTTCTTCGTCTTCTTTTCTTCTTCTCTTCGCTTCTTGTACCATCTCTTTCTTTCGTATTTATTCATCCCTTATCGTTCTGGAGGGAGATTTCTTCTCTTCTTCTTCTTCTTCTTCTTCTTCTTCTTCTTCTTCTTGTCCCATCTCTTGTCTTTCTGTTTTATTTATTCTCCTCTTTCGTTCTGGGGGTTGGATGATTTTTCTTTCTTTCTTCTTATTCTTCTTCTTCTTCTCTGTCCCATCTCTTTCTTTCTTAATTTTATTCTCCCTTTCGTTATGGGGGGAGATTTTCTTTCTTCTTCTTTCTTCTTTTCTTCTCTTATTCTCTTGTCCCATCTTCTTTTCTTTCGTTTTATCTATTTCCCTTTCGTGTCGTATGGGAGATTTTACTTTCTTCTTCTTTCTTCTTCTTCTTCTTCTTCGTGTCCCATCGCTTTACTTTCGTTATTTTAATTTCCGTTTCGTTCTGGGGCGAGATTTTTTTACTTCTTACTTCTTCTTCTTCTTCTGACCCATCTCTTTCTTTCGTATCTATTCTCCATTTCGTTCTGGGGGGAGATTTTCTTTCTTCTTCTTCTTCATTTTCTTCTTCTTGTTCCCATCGCTTTATTTCGTTATCTATTCTCACTCTTTCGTTCTGGGGGGAGAGAGATTTTCTTTCTTTCTTCTTCGTCTTCTTCTTCTTCTTCTTTTCTTGTCCCATCTATTTCTTTCGTTATCTATTCTCCCTTTGTTCTGGAGGGAGATTTTATTTTCTCTTATTCTTCCATTTTCGTCTTCTTGTCCCATCTTCTTTCTTTCGGATATATTGCCCCTTCGTTCGGGGGGGGAGATGTTTCTTCTTATTCTTCTGCATTGTCTTCTGTCTTTGTCCCTCTCTTTCTTTCGTATCTATTCTCACTTTCGTTTTGGGGGGAGGATTTCTTTCTTCTTTTCATTTTCTTCGTCTTGTCAATCTTCTGTCGGTCGTTATCTATTTTACTCCGCCTTTTTCGATTTTGGTGATTTGGTTGAGATATCTTTTTTTCTTCTTCTTCATTTTCTTCATCTGTCCCATCTCTTTTCTTTCGTTATCTCATTATTCTCCCTTTCGTTCTGGGGGGAAGATTTCTTTCTTCTTCTTTTCTTTTTCTTCTTCTTGTCCCATCTCTTTCTTTGTTATCTATTCTCCCTTTCGTTCTGGGGAGAGAATAGGATTTTTTTATTCTTCTTCTTATTTTATCATTCTTGTTCCCATCTCTTTCTTTCGTTATCTATTATCCCTTTAGTTCTGGAGGGAGATTA
>NC_087202.1:382758-404740 GCF_015104395.2 Macrobrachium nipponense
TCCGAGGGATTCTTCTTAGAAGGAGAACAAGGCTTCTCCTTCCGCTAGGTCGAAGCTAGATCCCACTGATGCTCCGACCATGCGACGCACTCTCCACACGTGGCCTCACGTGAACAAGGGCGACCCTGACACTTGTTGCACAAGTGTGGGGATCTATCTTAATAGGAGACAGAAAGCTCCACAGGACCCTGCCCTCAGGACCCGGGCAACGCCATCAAGACGATGAATCCATCACACCAAACAAAAACCACACACACGCGGCAAACACACTACACATGGGGAAAGACAAAAGGAAACAGGCCGGTAATGGACAACAAGCTGAAGCTTGTGAACGCTACAGCGACCAAGAAAGGATTGCAGGTCGGGTCAAAGGTTGTGATCTTTGACCCTGGGGCACGTACCTGGCTGGGGGTCAGGAGCGAATACCAGTTTTTTTCTGGTCGGTACCGGATTGACATCCAGGATTCTCCTACGATAGTAGTTTGGGGTAAGTACTATATGCTATTCTACTTGCTTATAAAGGTATTTTGAGCCAACACTAATCACTTACTCCTAAAGAGTTAGAAGACATTATCAAAATTTGTGTGAGAGAAAAATTTTAAACCACTTGTGAAAGATGTATTCATGTATTACAATTTAATAAGTGCCAAAGTGATTTATGAAGTTATTTTAATTGTGCCTTTTAATACTAGAATCACAAACACATTAGCCACTTTTACCCATTTCCTATGATAATTAGCAATTTTAAATAATCATTACAAAGGTGATATTAAACATTTTCCATTAGAAGAGCACGCTCTACTACTGATTCAACTAAACCAGATAAGCCCCCTTGTGAAGAGGCACAGATTGCCTAGGAAGGTCTTCTCCAGTAGCATAGGACAAGTAGTGCCACCTTGAAATTCTAGAGAGGAAAACTAAAGGAGATCCTGCCTTGTTCCCTCTTTTCCACATACCATGCAGCTACTTTCTTGAAGACTTTCTTACTGACAACAGAAGGACCATTTTCAGCAGGTTAGAGGAAGACAAGAACGGCATATCCATAACAAAAGTAGAAGTGGGCAAGAAAGGAGTTGTTGGCAAGAAAATGGTAAGAAATGTGGCCAAAAGGAACCTCATCATAGAAGCATAAACAGTTGAAGAAGCATCTTTGTCTTCTGTCTCTTCCTCTTTAGATGACACCGGAGAAAGAGCCATATCCACAGGAGCTTGAGGCGTCGTGACATCTACAGGTGGTTGAGTTGCTGTGGGAGCTTTATTAAGCAGAGACAAAATACTGTCTACTTTCAACTGAATAGGATCCACTTCAGAGACATAAGAGGAAACTAAAGGAGCTGGCAGCGCCGATGGGTGCTCGGGCACAAATGTGAGCTTGTCTGGCTCCTGAACAAGCAGGCGCTACAGGGAGCTTGTTGACCGCTGAGGGTTTGGGCACCAACAGGCGCTTGACTCCATCAGAAGGTGTAAGTGCTACTGGGTGCTCGAGGACTGCTGGAGGAGTGAAAGCAAAGGAAACACTGACGACTAGTGAGGAGCATAAGAACGACGACAAGCCTTGGGCGCTGGGGGATCAGCTTCTGAGAGGCAATCAGAAGAAAAACGTCCCAGCGACTGCAAGACAGGCACTCTGGCTTTCTAAACCTCGTTACAGGAAACCACTGGAGAAAGCGCTACGTCCGTAGTGCCCACCTTTAAAGGAGGAGACTTACTCCCTGAGCACCACTGACGACATGGAGAGGAATCCTCTCAGCTCGACAAACTATGCACATTCACAGAAAGATCTTTCCAGTGGCTTTTTGTTGCAACCTTTCTTAAGCTACCAGTTTGACTCCTTCCAGGTTTTGGGAAGTATGCCAATGACCTTTGTCTAGGAGAGTCGATGGGATGAACAGCCACCTCCTCCACTAACACCAGCTATCACTTTTAGCTTTGACCATAAGAACTTTAACTGACAAACCAAGCTGCTCCATCACCTGTACTAATAAAGCAAAGCGCTTATCAAGTTCTTCTTCAAGGCTGGCGATGCGGTTGGGATCGGAGGTGTGGGAGCCTGAAACTGGAGATGGTGGAACAGCAAAAGAACTGGGAACAGGGGCTAAAGTAATACATAATAGAACATTTGAATCCCTGGATAGCTGATCTGGAATTTGGCCCTAGCCAAAGCCTTTCTTTTCCTGTTTCTATCTAACTTTCTTAAGTGGGATTAAATTTTTCCAAGTTCTCTCATCCCAGTCAATATACTCTGAACATCTCAAGTCAAAAGAACATACTTGTACGTGGCAATCTGTACAGTGTGTGCAAATCATAAGATTCTTTGTCAAACGTCTGTTATAACCTTTAGCACAATTGTCGTAAGTTAGACCAACTCGAGTCCGACATCGTCAAAAAGGGTTAGTCAAGTCAGAAACAAAAAGTCAATTAAAAAAAAAAAAAAAAAAAAAAAAAAGAGAAACATACTGAGCTCTTTGCCAACTTGTTCTTATCTTTCCCTGAAAGTGGGTGGGGCATTGTTACCTAACCAAAACAAAACAGAAATATTAGCGCGAGCAGCAAATTCTGAATTTTAACTGCAAAGCGAGTGAAACTCTTAGCTATGTAATTACTGGGTAAGTTACATAATTAAAAATTTTAAATTATCACTAATTCGCTTTTTTTTTTTGTAGACCAACTGTTTTATTCACTAATTACTGCATTTCTTCATACGTAAATACTGTGTTGTGACTAAATACATATTTCAATGATAAAAATCATTTGATCAAATGCCAAAAGTTAGTCAAAACAAATTAACCTAGACCAAAAAAAATGTTTACTTCATGTTCAGCAATGACGGATTTCAAGTTGTCGACTGCTGCCAAAATGGAAGTTGCTCTTTCCTTTGTCTTTAACTTAAGGACAAGCTTTTTAGTTTAAAGAAAATAGGTCTTCTTTTTCGACTTCTAGCCAGATCCATAAATGATGCAGATGATCAAAATACTCTTTGCAGATCTGAATAATACGTACGGCAAAGTTGATGATACCAATCATTCATACACTGCGCTATGATGTCACAAACACATGAGGATCAAGATGAGCCTTCCGTCTTAGCTAATAGCTGAGCAGAAGCCTTCAGAATACACTTAACAAATCTAAATACAATGGTCCCCCCGTATTCGCGGGGGATGCATACCAGACCCCCCCGTGAATAGTTAGAACCCGCGAATGTTTGGAACCCCTATAAAAACGCTATAAACAGCCTATTTTGTTAGCTAAAACTATAAAAACCCACCAAAAATTTTTATACTTGGTTTTCTTAATAGTTTTATCACAAAAAGTGCATTTTATGATGAAATTTAAAAAAAAAAAAAAAAAAAAAACCCTGGAAATTGAGGATATTTCTCATAGAAAAATACCGCGAATGTGCGAATTTTCCGCGAATACTACAGGGAAACGTCCCGAGAGAAATCCGAGAATGTGTGAGTCCGCAAATCCGGAGAACGCGAATACGGGGGTCCACTGTAATACCTATGGCGATGATGATGATACTGATCATTCAAAATACAATTTGCAGATCTGAATAATACGTATGGCAATGATGATGATACCGATCATTCATACACTGCGCTATGACGTCACAAAAGCATGAAGCGAGCCTTCTGTCTTAGCTAATGGCCGAGTAGGAAATCTCTCTCGCATCCCCGCCCCCCCCCTCTCTCATATACCAGCAAACCCCCCTTCCCCCCTTCCTCCCCCATAACCTAAAATACTTGAAAAGACAATAATTTGATACATTTGTGGCGTGTGATTCGCAGACTTTGAATGTCTTCACGGATACAGAAAATCTATTTTTGAGAACTAGTGACTGCATAAAAAAGGAATCGCACAATTCGATCACGCCTGTTTCGGGACCAGACTATAACTGTTGTTTTAATGAGTATGGTAAATGGGATACAACTTTTCCCCTCATGGTTATCTTTAAACAGAAATTGATGCCAAAAAAAAACAAAAAATTTCCCGAATGATAATATTGTCCATGTTCACGAAAACATACAAATTATCATATGTACTCGTGAAACACGCAATCTCTCATATCATGCGACCCCCAAATTTTCACCCTTACAAAACTATTTTATCATGTATCTCACATATCATGTGAGTTATTTACGAGACTGTGAGGTCTGAGCACAAGACCTCCTCTTTATCTATTCCATTTTTAAGTTAGGCTAACCCTTTTCCTCCATTTCTTTAAATATCCCACCTTCTAGTTAACTTTAAAAAGTAAAAGAAATGCCAAAAGTATTGTTAGTAATGTTATACTTGTTGTGTGTGAATGCATACAGCCAAAACAGCTGATTTGCTATGAACAACCTAACCAGATAACAACAGCGTTTGTGCTTGAATTTCAACTATCGTATGATAGTAAAAAATCACCATAGTTATGTTACAAATGACGGTAAGGAGAATAGGACTGATATATTCTTACATTACTACGTATATCCTTACTCGCTATGGAGAAAAGATCCGCAAAGGCATATACTGCTAAATTTATCTGTAAGATTTAGCTAAAGCTGAAGATAGGGTGTTGATCTGCTAACGACTATTATCTTCGGTATACAGTGGTACCTCGACATACGAAAGGCTCAACTTAAGAAAAACTCGAGATACGAAAGCAAATACGAAAAATTTTACAACTCTACATACGAAAAGTTTTCAAGATACGAAAGATTGTTGCTGTAAAGTCCCGAGATTCGCCCGGACCACCGAGAACAATCTTAAAACTCCCGCGCCGCCAGCTGAGTAAACTCGCCACCATCCTCCCGCTCTCCCATTGGTTCCTGATGCTAGTCACCCCATAAGATCCTGCTCTCCTATTGGTCAGCATCTACCCCTTGTGCTTTAAGTATTCTATTGGTAAAAGGATGCTGTAAATTGAAAAACTTATTCATGCAACACATTTAATAAAAAAAAAAACATTAGGTAAAGATAGAATAAAGAATAGAAATGAATGGTTATTATACTGTTTGGTAGTTTCAGTAGTTGAAGAGAGATAATGAAAATTTATGGCTTACTGTGTAAAGTGATTGCTTGGCGATCGTTCGATACTCATAAGTGCTGGATGTAAACAGAAGTTTGGAAGTTTTTTTTTTTTTTTTATTATTATAGTTAATGGTTACTTAATAATTATTTGAAATGAGTACGTACATGCAATACATTTAATAAAAAAATTGTGAATTAGATATCATAAAATATAAAATAAATCAGACTGCCAACAAATACGTATTTTTTAGAATTCTTCTTCTGTTTTAATATTACGTTACGTATATGTTTCATTATAGCTGTCAGTAACTCGGTATCTCCATTAGGTAAAGATAGAATAAAGAATAGAAATGAATGGTTATTATACTGTTGGTAGCTTCATTAGTTGAAGAGAGATACTATAATGAAAATTTATGGCTTACTGTGTCCTAGGCAAAAGTGACTGCTTGGCGTTCGTTCGGTACTCGTAAGACGGTAAGAGCTGAATGTAAACAATCGATTGGAAGGTTTTTTGTTTGTTTGTTTGTGTATTATAGTTAATGATTAATTAATAATTATTTGAAATGAGTACATACTGATTATTTATACATTTTATTGGCATATTCTAAGCTTTTAGCTTCTTAGGTTTAGATGTCAGAATCATAGACTAGGCTACAGTAGCAACCGCTAACATAGGCTAGGCTTATTGCTAAGGGACATATGCTAAAGTCCTAATATATGCAGTAAAAATGGGGTTGAACATTACATGCAGTTGAATATTACTCAAGTATGTACAGTATTTTGCCTTTTTGGAGTCATATTTCTTCCGTCGGATCGGCGTCGTAACCCTAGAACATGTGTTTTAGGCCTGGAAATATAATTTACTGGGGTGTTTTTGGAGGGCTTGGAACGGATTAGCCATTTTACATGTAAAATGTGGTCCAAGATACGAAAACCTCATGATACGATGGCCGTCTCGGAACGGATTAATTTCGTATCTCGAGGTACTACTGTAGTACCATCAAACTCGACCGTAAACAAAATTTGAGAGAAACATGTTTTAATTAAAACTATTGGTTATGAAAGAACACATTTCAGTTTTCACTCCAATAAACGATAACTACATAAAGCTCGTATTCTGATGAGTTCAAGTGAAAAATATCGAATGGAATCTGTTGATTTTTGTGTACACAAACATGCCCTCAGTGCCATCTACTAACGAGAAAAAATAACTAAATTTCGTTCACAAATGATACGTATTTAAGTGATTTTTCGACATGAAAACACTTCTTATAACGTATAATAATCTTGGCCCCTATAAATAGAATATCTTGAGATTCATTTCTGCTAACTAGAAGAAAGATAGCCACTCTGATTTGAGTTCAATACAGCAAAACAAACTTACCTCACAATCGCCCTCAGATGATTTCCAAACCAAAACATTGATTGCTATGTTTGTGTTTTATAATAAAAACAAATAGTAAAAAAATACATATATAATTGGATGTAGTGAAGTAAAGTATAACTTTTTAAAATACCCATGGAAAAGATGCATATTCATTGTTTGTATTTTATCATACGATACTATGTGATTATTACATAATCTAATTTCATATCTCGGGTATGATGCGAACCCCTTAAAATTAACTCCAAAATTAGGTCTTCAAAAGTCCGCATGATACTACAAGTATATACAGTAAATGGCACATCATCACTATGTTTGTAGTTCATGAAACAATAGTAAACATGAGAATACTGTACTGTCGGCCAAAAAACTCGTGGCAGAGTTTCATAATTTTTCGTTCACCTGCCTGACGCACGATTCATGCCTTATTTATCTATTTTTCTTTTCAAAGATGGAAGAAATCATGTGTAATTACGTTAAAAAACAGTCAACTGGGGAAAAAAAAAAAACATTTCCTTTACGAACATTATGTTATGTTATTGTGTAAAACTATTTTCCATATAGCAAAATTGACGTGAACGAAACGAAGTGATAAAAAACGTCATATCACAACCATAGATATACATTACCAAATAGATAGGAGACACCTATCACTAGTAGTATCACATAACATAGTCCTTAAATTATCATTTCGATATTAAGTTGAAGGTAGTTGAACTATTTCATTTGTTAAATTTTACAGAAAACATTGGAATCTCATAAAACGCTATCAAATTTAAAAACAAAAAGAAAAAAAAACGATATCGTAACATTGTGAACCAGGCGACCTCACTCTATTGCTTTTGATTTCATGTGCACGGGAATCTAATGTCAATGTGTCGTTTATCGGTCTAAGAAACATCCCTCGATGAGCGAGAGAATCATTGCACTGCATTCGGTGCAAGTTCCTGTTGGAGAGATATCAAGAAAGCTTAATAAACCGGAGAGAATCATACATAGATGAATAAAATTATTTAAAGAACGGCAAAATTTAGATTATGGGCTTAGAGGTGGAACACCTCGGAGCACCACAAGAGAGCAAGACAACATTCACTTGTGAACTTTGAATTCTAATGCCTCGTCACGACATTGCTGAACCAGGAATCATAACTAGCTCTACGCTTATGACTGGTGTCTGATGAATACTTTAGATGGAGAGGAAGAGATTTTTAAATCTACACTCGAAATCTTTGATAGTTGTCTAATGAATAAGTCTAATGAATAAGCAAACTATCTTTGATGGATGAGAGATTCAGTTAGGCTTACTCTTTTTGTTTTGTTTTTATCGGTGGCCAGTGAATACCACGGATAGGGAGGGAAACAGTTTCAACGATGCATGCATTTTTTTCTTCAAAACCTGAAGAATACATTTTATTGGGAGATACTTATTAACATCGGCCTAATCCTTCCATCACTCCTATACTCCACCTCCGTTCTCTTCTACATCTCAGGCGACTTGATCCGACTTCTCGCTACGAACTCCATCGTGCGAAAGCATCACAAATGATAACGGTAATTTAAAAATTCTCCGTGCCGACAATTAATTTCTATTTAGAAGAAATGAATAGCTACAGATAGATCAACCTTAGAAATGTTTAGTGAAAGTAAGCGCTCGTCAGTTTTGACTCCCACAGCTTTCCAACGTGTCCAAATGAAACAGGATGATATGCAAGGAATTCGATAAAAAATAAGACGGAATTATATACGTTTGATTTTTTTTATAGATTGCTTTTGACTTTGAATAGCTAGGTCTGAGTTAATTATGTTAAGCAATTATGAAAAAAGGATAAGAAGAAAAACGGGAACTAATCAAATAAAGCAGATTAATATATAATTATATATATATATATATATATATCAGATTATATAGATATAGTATATATTATATATAGATATATTATTATATATATATATATATATATTTTATAGGTCCCCGATTTAAATATTCATTAAGTATTTCGTATCCGAGAGAGTATAATGCTGAAAATAAGACCTAGGCTAATCTTGTGGGACAAATCAGAAGTCCAATTAAGGCCCACTAAATGTGTCATGCAAATTATTTTTTATTGATCAAAGGAACAAAATTAGTTTTAATTAAACATCGTTTTCAAAGAATGTTAACGCCTTGATGTATTATTTATCGGCTGTAGGAGACGAAATGGACAACACCCCAGTGCAGTACGATACGTTGAGTCAAGACTCGAGCGGCAGCAAAGCCAACTTCAAAATCTTTGGTATACTGTCACGAAGCTAGAGTTGAGAATAAAATTAGAAATCGTGGACCCATCGGTATATATTTTCCTCACTTTGCAAAATGATTATCTTTAATACGTTGAATAAGTCTACTCAATTCTAATGTAATTTATTTCAAGTATAGCACCTTTGAAAGGATATTTTATTTATTGTTAAGTAAATAATCTGGCACCTGCATATGGCAATATTTCCATAACGAACAATGAATTAAGAAACTACGCCAATTCTTCGTTGGCCGTCTGTACATAAAATATTATTGGATACAGTAAAGCATAACTTTTTTTAAAGATCCATGGAAAAGATGCATATTCGTTATGTTTGTTGCTTATTACAATAACATATACTACGTGAATATTGTGGCGGATCACAAGCTATAAAAAATAAGCTGGCTAAATCCCCCCCACATTATTTTTTGGCGTCTGAACAGGGACTGTTGGTGCAGCAGCTGCAGGGCAATTGGGTAGTGAGTTGTGTGATTGGTGGAGAAAGTGAGGATGGAAGGTTGGCGATGGAAGCTAAGGGAAGGTTGGGAGTGGAGAATGAGAGGTTGAGGGTAGAGTGTGAGGAGCTGAAGAGCGAGTTAGAGGAATGAGAGGGAATGCTAAGGAGTGCGAAAGTGGAAATGGAAAAAAAAGAGGTGAAAGGAGCGGAAGAGAGAATGGTTGAGAAAATGGATGAAAAATTGGGGGTAATGATGAATGCAGTGGAAGAGATGATGCAGGAAATGATGAAGGTAAATCGTGTGAGAGGGAGCTGTAGAGGTAGGCCTACTGGGTCTTGTGACGGGACAGGAGTGGTAAAGGAAGTGAAAGAGGCGAGTGGGTGAGAGTACGAGTGACGAAGGTGATTTGGTTGTGATAAGTAAGGGAAAGAAAGGGAAGACACAGGATAAGGATAAACCTGAGGACAAGAATAAGAAGGGGGCTGAGGAAAAGAAGAAGACTAAGGGAAAGAAGGTTAGTAAGGGTGACAGACAGGATGAGACTAGGCTGGAATACATTGGGGAAAGGGCTGAGAGTGATTTAGATAGCGGTGAGTGGGAACAGGTAGGTAGAAAGAAGGGTAAGAAGAGCGTAGTCAAGAGTATGGACGTGAGTATGGAAGTGGATTCGCTGTATTCGAGATGGAAAGAAGGTCAGAATGGAAGTAGTGAAAGTGAGCAAGAAGTACGAAAGGCTGTGTATATGAGAGGTACCCCAATGTGCACAATACGACGAATAAGGTAGTAGGGACATAGGGGACTTTTTTAAGGAATATGAGAGGTATTGTGAGGCAAAGTATGGGGATAACAAGAGAGTCTGGGCAAGAGAGTTAGGTAGCTTTTTGACGGGATTTTTGTTGAGTATGTATGGGGTAATGATGAGTGGTAGGGAATGTGACCGTAGGAGTGTGTGAAAGCCTAGGATTGTAGAACAAGCAAGAGGATAAAGAGTAGCGTTAGATATAGGAGAAAGCAAGATTCTGAAGAGGCAAGAATGAATGTTGATGAGTAGTTGTCAATGTATGTCTGTAGGTTAGAAACATTAAGCCAGGAAAAAGTTCGGGGACGAAGGATAAATGATGTAAGGAGTTAGTGTGGAAGTTGTTGGCGACTATACTAGAGAGTGTATATGAGTTTATAAATCTGAAACGTAAGGAGAAAATGCGATGGACGAATGAAAGGTTGATGTGGAACGACATTTTAGAAATAGTAGAGGATTACGAGTTAGATAGGTGTATGAAAGAGAGTAGAAGTGTTGTGTTAAGACTGAAGTAGCTGAGGTTGTACCAGAGTTTAAAGTTATAGGGTGGCAGTTTTGGAAGGGGCCGAGGCGAATGGCAAAGCGAGTAGTAGATAGGAGCGTTAGGGCAAGTAATGTGAGTGTAGTTAGCCCCTAAAAGAGATAGGAGTGCGAGTGTTGGAAGAGTATGGGTCAGTTAGTCGTGAGTGAGATCAGTGTTATAGATGTGGTAAGCCTGGACACAGGAAGAATGAATGTCGGTGGGCGTTAGGAGCGTGCTTCGGGTGTGGGCAAACGGGGCATTTGGTGAGTGAGTGTAAGAAAGATATGGATATTAAATGTTATAGGTGTGGACAGGGCAGGGCACATAACTAGTGGATGTCGGGGTACCCGTATGAACTGGTTTGCTGCAACTGCGGAAAGAACGGGCATTATGCTAGGATGTAAAGAACAGCATGCAAATGTGTTGAATGTGGAATTAAAGGTCACATGGCGAGTGTGTGTAGGCGAAAGAGGAGAGTCAGGCTCGGAATTCAGGAAACTAGGTGAAAAAGGGATTCAGTTGGGTGGGTCCTCTAGTATCCGACAGTATTGTTTCGGAGAATGCGATGAGTGAGTGGGTTGAGGGTGAATAAATGTGAGCTGAGTGTCAGTGAGCAAATGGGTCTGGAAGATCGGCAGTTAGTGTTGGTTGAATATGGAAGAAAGCGGAATAAGGCCAAGGAAAGGGAATGACAGGGAGAAACATGAACTGCATGATAGAGGGGTTAGTGTTAGGGCAAAAATGGTGGATAAGGCATGTAAAGTACGGACAACTTTGAGAGAGAATGATACATATAGCGTGTGTGGGTTTGAATTCTCAGGGTTTAGTGAAGTTTCACCGGGAAGGGAATCAGGGGGTAAGGATGTAGTTGGCAGTATGAATGAGTCTCTTCGGAGTTTGGCAGGAGTGTAAATGAGGTAAGTGATTTGGTAGCAGAGTTACGAGAGAGATTCGGACAAGAGTTAAGAGGGGGTAGATGAGATAGTGAATGGGATTTAGGGGGATGGTAGTGAGGGAGACGGTAATGGTAGTCTGACTGGAAGTGATCTGGGAGAAGTTTGATAGGCGGTGTAACTGACAGTGGTGTATGAGGGCCCTCAAACAAGATCCAGGGGGACTTGCATCTGAGCATCCGTGGGTGTTGCGGAGGCTATTTAGTGTGGGTGTTGTGAGTGAAAGAAGACGTTGTCAAATGTAACAGGGGAGGAAATATGGAGGAGTTTATGGAGGTTCCATTTGACAACATCTGTGTGTGTGTGTGTGTGTGTGTGTGTGTGTGTGGTGTGTGTGTGTGTGTGAGAGCGAGAGAGAGGAGAGCGAGAGAGAGAGAGAGATAGAGAGAGAAGAGAGAGAGAGAGAGATGAGAGAGAGAGAGAGAGAGAGAGTAATTGGTGGTTGGATGGTTAACGACTGAATTGGCTGTTGGTACTGGGTTGTCTGCTGGTGCTGTTGGAGTTTAGAGTTCCTGTGTTTTCAGTAGTTTTCAGTCAGTCTTTGATGAGAAATGGTAACAGTAAGTAGTGTCGGAAGCAGTTATTTGAAAGCAATGGAGTTTAGTTGAGTTTTGTGTTATTGTTTTGTTATTTGTGTTGTTAAATTAAATTATTGTTTGCTTATAGTTGTTGTGCCTGTGCTGTTGGGATTTTTTGTGTTGTTTGTGCAGTGGTCTTTTGTTGTGTTGTTGAGTTTTTGTTATTATGTGTGAAGTTGTGGCTGTCCTTGGTTGTTTGCTGTGTTGTTGGTTGTGGTCGTGTTCCTTGTTGTCTGCTGTGTTGTTGAGTTGTAGTTGTTCCTTTTTTTGTTGTGTTTGTTTGTGGTCCTTGGTTCTTGAATTGTTGGTTGTAGTCCTTGGTTGTTGTGTGTTGTTGTGTTGTTGTTGTGTTATTGGGTGGTAAGTACAGGTGTTTTGTGTTTGTTTTTTCTTTTGTATAGGTGTAGGTCAATTGTCTTGCGTTGCTACTTGTTTTTTTCTTTTTTTTTTAAGCTTGTGATCCCGCCACATTATTACATACGGTAACTTTGTATCTCGTGTATGATGTAAAACCCCAAAACTTAAAATTAGCTTTAGAACGAGGTCTTCAAAGGTCACATGATGCACGAGTACATGCGGTAACCAAAAGCTAGCCTATAGATGGTTTTCTGATTTAGCAGTCATCTCATTACAAATATGAGATAAATACATGAAAATTCATCATTTTTTACCTAGTCTTACCTAAAGGTCGTCTTGTACATGGAAATATACGGTAAAAGCTTATCTTTTCCAAACCATTTCCCACATGGTGAAGTTTTCCCATACAAATGACAAAACAATAATGAAGACATGCTGGAAGTCTAAAAACAAGTTGAATGTTAATCATACAGTAAACTATATATGTAGTACGTATACATAATCCTACTTCGTAATTGCACTGCTGCCTTGAGTCACAGTTGTTGCTACTCCATTTGTGCATCTGGTTGATTAGCTTGCTTTTAACGTCCGGGCACGACTCTCCAAACACCCTGAAAAACATAAAATGTTAAAATGTACAAGATTTCTTACAAACAAAAGAATTATATGATTTGTTAAATGACAAATGACCAATTTTTAAAGTAATTTGTGTTTTTCACAACTATACAAACCTGAGGTCCTTTACTTACGGAGTTACCTTCATCAAAGCTGGAAACGCCCATTAAACTTTCTAACAAGGTGGTTAGGCAGTTAACTACCATCTTGCAAGTGGATGTAAGCATTCCAATTTGTCTCTTGGCCCAGGTATCAGATTGAAGGGTGGCAAAAGGTGGGCATCAAGTGTAAAGGTCCTCAGGTTTATATAGAAATGAAAAATACAAATGACTTTTTTAAAATTTGTCATTTGCTCCAACACAATAAACACCTGGGTTTCTCTTCCTGGTCAATAAAGCAAGGAAGAGCACCGTCATACTGAATGGAGTGTAAGACCTGCATAATCAACAGTCACACTTTTGGTCCTTTTCAAAAGAGTGAAAGACTCATAACCTCAATACTAAAATAGGCTAGGATGAATCTAATAGTGGGTGACAATGAGGCAATTACAAACAGTACTGCATTTGTCTTATTGTCCGGATCTCTTCTTTCCTTTGCTAGAGGAAGGAGTGGAATTGCTGCTATAAATCTGATGATAGCAAAATAGAACAGGTGCCCGATGTGAAATTTACCTGCATCGGCATGTGACAGATTGAATACCACTTTCTGTCCAAGAAAGAGAATGAAGGATGGTGAGGAAGGAATAGGAAGAGAGGCCAGTCACTCGCATAGTCTCTCACTTTCTTAACCACACACCTTAGGTGAGATGTTACCTGTCTTCTTAGAGGAGCCCGGTAAGCTACACAACTTGCTAAACAGGCCCTGTATAAAGTGCCCAAGTACTTGTGAGCAATGTCCAGAAGGTAGAGGGACATAAACATTGTGGCGGAATCACAAGCTAAGCAAGCGAGCAGCAAGACCTCCCCACATTTATGTTCATCAATCCTGGCTTACAAATTTCCCCAGCCACACTTTACCCTTTACGTACTTTAATTACTAAAAGGACACTTATTTCAGCTAAGCAAAAAACAAAATCTCAAATCATTTTACTCACCAGGAAACTTGACAACGCTTTCAACGCAGTATGGCCGTCGAAAAACAAACTCCACCATCGCTAGCAAACCCCCAAAACACCAAACCAACTGTCACCAACAAACTGCTGAATACCAACAATAAAAATACCCAACAAACACCAAGATACACACCAATTCACGAACATTCAGACACGAAAAATCGCTCACCAACTCTACAACCACAGAACTCAATTACCAAAACTCATGTGAAATGCACACCAACGACTGCACTGACTGACTACCTCTCACGCTGAATGCCTTCATTGACTGACTGCTCCTGACTGATTCCGAATGCTCAGTTGACTGAGCCACTCAACGAGCCAAAACGCCCGCCAAACAAGCAGCTCACACATCAACCATCCATTCAACGAAACAAAAACAAAAAAAAAAAAAAAAAAAAAACAGGCACAAACCTTCTCCATACTATCTTACAATAATAATGAACATGAAAATGATATTGTTAGAATACAATAAAGTTTTGTACATACTTACCCGGCAGATATATACTTAGCTTATGTCTCTGACGTCCGACAGAAATTCGAATTTCGCGGCACACGCTGCAGGTAGGTCAGGTGATCTACCCCCCTGCCGCTGGGTGGCAGGTAATAGGAACCATTCCCGTTCTAGAACCAGATTTTCTCTTCCACCGTCTCCTGAGGGGAGGCTGGGGTGGGCCATTCATCGTATATATCTGCCGGGTAAGTATGTACAAAACTTTATTGTATTCTAACAATATCATTTTTGTACATGCAACTTCCCGGCAGATATATACTTAGCTGATTGACACCCTTGGTGGTGGGTAAGAGACAACTATTTACTGAATAGACAGGTAAACAACATACGTTGTAGGTAATAATAAATAAAACCTTGGTTCCTACTTGTTCAGCGGAAGATTCCATGGCTAATGCCTAGGAATCTGCTTCGCCTCAAGAGCCTCAGCGAGATGTGACCTATGGCTAAGAGTTCTTGTGGTCTGTCTATGGGGTCTTATCCATTACTCGACAGAGCCTCTTACATGACAATATGCCTATGCCTAGTGCATAATTAAGGAGCACAACACCGATCCCGATCACCTGACCCCCACGAGGGTTAGTGCTTAAGTTGAAAAGAGTTATCCCAAACTCCTTTCAAACCCAACCCCAGGAAAAACACGACATTAAATAAAATTTAACTCCCTAGTTAAGGATCAGTATCGGCTCCCTATCCAGCAATGTATCCGCAGACACGTATCAACCAAGAGAGAAGGATCTCTTGTAGGTTATCTTGACATCCTTTCGGATAATGGGAAGTCAACACAGAGTTTGCATCTCCCGTATGTGACAGCTAATATGTCCTTATGACATATTGTTAAGGAAAAGAACAAGAATTCGGAAAAGATCGCACTTCATGCGCTTTTAATTCTCAGCTGTTTGAAGGAATCATCAATGCACTTATCAAGTGCTTAGGAGATCACATTGTCTCAAAGAAGGACCAGGGCGTTCTTTGATATAAGATCTCTTCTGGTGAAGCCTGGAGCTGGCTAGTGCTTCGTGCCTGGCAGGCACCTAGCGCCTGTCTAGCGCCTCGCGCCTGGCTGGAGCCTTGCGCCTGAATGGCGCCTAGAGCCTGGCTGGAGCCTCGCGCCTGGCTGGCGCCTGATTGGCTCCTCCCTCCTGGCTAGCGCCTCGCGCCTGGCTGGAGCCTCGCGCCTGGCTGGAGCCTCGCGCCTGGCTGGAGCCTCGCGCCTGGCTGGAGCCTGGCGCCTGGCTGGAGCCTTGCGTCTGGCTGGTGCCTTGCGCCTGGAGCCTGGCAGAAGACTTCATGATTACTGTCTATGAGTCTGCATGCCTCAAGAGTTTCAGCGAGGTAGGGACCTATGACTGACAAACCCTTCTGGATCATGTCAATGGGGGCTAGCCCGCTTACACGACAAGAGCCTTCTCGGATCGTGCCAATGGGGGCTGACCCACTTACATGGCAGAGCCTTACCGTATCATATCAATGGGGACTAGCCCTTACATGACAGACAGCTTAGGTTTCTCTTTACTGGAAGGAGCCTTGCGCCTGGATGGATCCTCAATCCTGACTGGAGCCTAGCCTTGAAGAAGGAGCCTGGCACCTGGATGGAGCCTGGCTGGCTCCTAGAGCTGGATGGCGCCTCGCGCCTGGCTTGGCTCCTCCACACTTGCTGGAGCTTCGAGCTGGAAGTGTCTCTAGCTGTCTGGCGACGTCCACATCGGACACTCTTATATCTGTCCGATTTGTTCGCCTCTGGGCGCAAATGGAGGTCCCGCTCCTTCTCAGTATCCGACCATGACATAGTTCCTTAGAACTGTCCGCCTCTGGCGTTTTTCGCCTGTATTGGCATTTGGCGCCTGGCTGGCGCTACATTGTCCGAGGAGTCCTGAACAACCACATAGTTTATTCAGGAGACTGGAGAAGGGTGGAAGAAATTCTTCCCCTTTGAGCTTTTGGCCCCTGGCAAGGGGAGGTGATTGTAGTCAGCTACATCCAGTAGACGACAGGATATCTAACAATACGAGAGAGAAGAGTCTTCCTCCGAGGAGGATCCTTCGTGAATACTTCCTTTGCTAACGAGATCTCTTCTTACATGTTGATGAGGTTCCTCGTTGCAGATCTCCCTATCCTTGCCCAAAGGAAGGGAAGGAGTCTGGAAGTCGAAGGAGACTCCGAGCTGAAATTGGGCGGAACCCTGATTTCTAGCTCTTATTGTATCCTCTGAATACCTTCTGGGAAGCATTTCGAGCCCTCATCGCACCCGAAGACTACTGTAGGCAAACGTTTAAACCATCTCTTCTTCTGGTTAGATGAAAATGTAAGTACCCTGCCTGGGCAACGAAAACTTCTATCTGAAAGCGTTGCGTCAGGAATAGAGGGTTTTAGTTCTTTTTGTGCCAGACATACTATGCTGGCAAGAACCCATTGCCGAGTCTCCATTGAATCTGATGCGAGATTCCAATGCACAAAAAATTCACTTGTCTTCTTGGTCGTTTAGGACTAAGAGAAACAAAGAATTCCTTCATAAACTTTCTCAAAGAAGTTTGATGAGGAGCAGTTCCATTTTGTCGGAACACGGAACTCTGTGGCTACAAAAAATCCCATTCGAAGTACATGATATCCTACTCTTGTCGTATTGCGGTATCGTATAAGATCCCGAAGATCTTAATCCTCTGTTATCTCTAATTCCCCTTGTAGAGACAGAGTATAGCCTTTTACTGCATTCTTTGATAGCAGATATATACATAGGTAATTCTTTCCCTCTGAAAGTGAAGAAAAAACCTCGCTATGTGGTTCACAGAGGTATTGGAAGAGGACAGTTTTCCTCAATCCATCTAGCACGATCTGCAGCAATTCTATATCTTGTCCATGACTTTTGTCATTTACCTTGAAAAATCCTCTCATTCATGTCCACTTCTGGTCAGTCTGCACGCGGACAGACTCAGAGTGGAGAGGTTTTTCAGGTCTATTTATATAGATTCTGATAGAATATCCAGATACTCTTGGAAAAGCCTTACGAAACATGCTGTGAGAAGAACGTGACTTCTGTGAATAACCAACCTCTTTAAGGCCAAAATGAGGCATTCATCCTCTCTTCCTTTCACGCCCATTTATCTTAATATCTGTTGAAGAATTTATAGCTAGAGGAAAAAGACTAAAGTTTATTCCCTTCTTTAAATTAAAGATGTCGTATATTGCTACCTCTCTTGGTTCGAGGAAAAGGAAGCAGTCTATAGGAAGCCTGCTCGTCTTCTACCTTGCGAAGAGATCTATGAAGAAGACTTTCCGCAGGTTCTCACAACTCGTTTCAATAAAGGTTAGTTAACATACGTTAACAGTTATTATCTTCGATCGAGAAGGTTCTCACGGACATGCAAAATCTTTGCATCGAACCTCTTAAGGATCGTTACGTTCCGTGTCTGTTCCCAAATAGGTTCTCTTTTGTTAACGCGAACAGGGCGAAAAAAGAGATCTCGATGCTCTTTGCGATATGAGAGAGTCGTGGATTGGCCTAAGTGATTAAATAAATCATTTCATCATTCCTCGTAAGCGACCCCTTTCGATTAAATGGGTAACGAAATCAGGAACGAATCTTGCCGTTACCGAGCCTGCTGTTTATCCCCAACTCCTCGAGGCTACTGGACTCTAAGGTTAATAACTCGCTAAAAACAAGAAAATATCTTGGATGGTGCTTCTGGCGCATTGCGGCAGGCTGGCGCTTCCTTCTAGTTCTTTTTAGGTATGTGCCAGAACATCTGTGCCTTTATGTACCCGACATCCTTCACATGTTAATTTCATTCTTAGTAGGAAAAAACTTTTTATATACGTAGTATCGTCCATTCAGGGAAACAACTTCTGCACTAAGAGAATGTTTCCCATCCGACTCACCCATCTTTCTCTTGAGCAATATCCGATTCTAAAAAAGGTTGTGCGTTTCTCGAAAGGATGAGAGAATTATATTATATCGTGCTCTGCCGTATTAGAATCCTTTATAATACTGTCACTTGTCGTAAACAGCATTAATCTAGGAAACCTATGTAAGGATACTAGGAATTCTGTAGTTAACTTCGGTATGTGCATAAGACTTGACCATACCGTAGTCTTAAAGTGAATTCTCTACTACATTCATCTTCTCACTAAGCATGTACTCTAATAAGCCATGCTTTCGTAAGCAAGAGAGCATTATATATATAGAGTTCCGCTGCGTTAGAATCCTTTAATAATGTGTTTTACCTACGGTAAACAGCATTGAAATGTTGTAATATCTTTCTTATTGAAAGCTTCTTAGCAAAAGGCAAACAATATTTTATTTATGTGTGCTTAACTATCCCCTCAATCCGAGGCTAAAAAACCGCGATTGTGGGGGAGAGACACCGGTTAGTCATTCCATCCCCACGCAGAGAGACATGTACCAACAATCATGACCGACACCTACATGGTACTGCGAAGTGCGTTGGTCTAGCGATAGCAGTCTCCGTTAGCCGTCTGGCCTTACTCTTCCAGAGTTGCCAGCTACTCCATTCAATAAAGGAATCTTATAAAATTATTATCGAACTTCAGGAAGTTCTTATTAATGCATATTAAGCGAACAAGACTTCGATAAATCTAGAAGCTAAGTAGGAGTTGTCTTAACAATCCCTTTAAGCGTAGTCCTTCCTAGAAATTCCTGGAAGGATACTGGTAATTGAGTTGCTCAGCAAAGAAGTAACTACGGTATGTGCTTATGATTTTGCCGTATCGTTATTCTCATACAGCAGATATACTCTACTACCTTCTTTCCTACTGAGGCAGATAGAGAAAGGAAAAATTTTTACTATCTTCGTTTCTTTTCGTTAATAGAACGATAGAAAGAGTATATATCTCCAATTAAGGAGGAAGTTAATCCAGGAACTCTTTAAATCTTCGTGATTTCCTCATAAAATCGCGGAGAGACAGAATTCCTGTTCATCTGTACGGTTTACGGAAGGAAATAAATATTTCCTATCCGCCATCATACCCAAACGTCGATGAGATTCTTATAAGAAAAACTACCCAAAGCTCTTGCCTCTTCATAACGAGGGAAGAGCATGAATGAAGGAGAGAGTCCGCATTGAGAGGAACTGCCAAACACAGGAGTCTTCTGAATAATGAAAAAATGGCTTCTCTTAGTATCAGAATCCTTCTGACAAAAGCGACGGCCGCCTGTGCGACATCTTGCACCTTTGCCAGGGGAAAGTTGCTCAAGTTAAAAACTCAAAGAGGAGTCTCGCGACTGACCTCTCTCATAAGAAGATTTTGGAATATTCTGGCGCCTGGCTCCTTGCGCCTAGCGCCTGGATAGTTCCAAGCGCCTGGAATGTTCCGCATGCTAGAAAGGAGACTCGCTCCTGGAACGTTCCGCTTGCGTGGAAGGTCCCGTGCGCCCTGATAGTTACGAGTGCCTACTAACCCCTTTTAGAAAGAGCCTCTTGCCCCGGAAAACGTTCAATGGAAGGATCGTTCTGATTGCCACTCTACTATAAGGCTCCTTGCTCTAGCCGTCTGTTTTTCTGGCGCAATTTGCCCCATTCCCCGGCCGGCGCGCTTCGTCTCTTTGAAGGCGAATGGCGCCAAGAAAAAATGTTTCTAGAACGCGGCTCGCGCTCAGTTTTGCTGGAACGCGGCTCGCGTTTGGTTGTAGGAACGCGGCTTGCGCTAGTCTGTTGCTGGAACCGCGGCTCGCTGCTGGCTGTTGGAACGTGGCTCACGCTAGCTTGCTGGAACGCGGCTTCCTGGCTGGCTCTTGCTCATGTTCTCTTAGTTTTTCTGAGAACACGCTAGATCATCCAAACTCCAAACATATACATTCTTCATCTTTTCGGATGTAAGATGAAGAGACGCACTTTTTTTTTTTTTTTTTTTTTTTTTTTTTTAAAGGATGCCTTTTCAATGGCTATCCTTGGCAGTCTGGGACGCTCTACAGAACCTGCCGAGGGGACGCCTGACTGGTGGGGATTCTCTGAAACCTCCTTACGACTTTCAACATTCCTTCTCCTCTGGCCTGTGAGCTTGGGAAGAGGTCTAGACCTGGAGCGAGACAGAGCCGATCAGACGCACCCTCCACTGCAATGGGGAACACTAGTAATCACTTCTTACCTTTTAATAGCTCGCATTTTGAAGCCACAATCCTTGTCTTCAAATTGCAATTATGAATTTGAAGTTTCTGCGAAGTAAGAAGGTGATGAGGATGCAACACTACTAGTACTGTTAATACTCTAATTGCTCGTTAGTACGAGTATCCAAAAACTTTTAAAAGAACGTATCTAGTTACATACTTTACTGACTCCCTAAAGTAGGAAGTCAGTTTATTTCCTCATCAATTCTAACACTTATTACACGTATTAATGAATAAATATTAATATTTCCCTTCCTTGCAAACTATGTGAGTGTCTACTGAAAATTTCGTAGTTACACATCATAAATTCTTCGAAATTTTCGAAGCCAAATCATTAAAAAAGTTAATAAAAGCGTAGCCGAACCAAAGACCCAGTAGTACTTCCCTGCAAAAGACAGCCAGAAGATCGATGGCGATGAAAAACGAAAAACCAAGTCAGGAGGTAGCACAACATATGTTGACACTACCGCGACAGAGAAAATCTGGTTCTAGAACGGGAATGGTTCCTATTCCTGCCACCCAACGGCAGGGGGGTAGATCACCTGACCTACCTGCACAGCGTGTACCGCGAAATTCGAATTTCTGTCGGACTGTCGGAGACATAAGCTAAGTATATATCTGCCGGGGAAGTTGCATGTACAAAAATACAATATAATAAATACACAAAACCATCCATGATCCTTCCTATCGCTTCCACTCTCTTTTTCTGCGCAAACAAGATCCAGGGGGCCAGCATCCGAACATCCCTAGGTTTTAAGGAGGGCTATTTAGTGTGGATGTTGCAAGTATGTGAAAGGATGTTGTCAAATATAATGGGAGGAAATATGGGGGAATTGATGAATTGGTTGCATTTGACAACATCCTTTCACAACTCACAACATCCACACTAAATAGCCCTCCTTAAAACCCAGGGATGTTCAGATGCTGGCCCCCTCGATCTCGTTCAAGGCCCCTCATACACTCTCTCGGTCGCATCATCATTCACTTCTTCCTTACCACTTTCATTTAAACTTACATTTTCTCCCTCGCTACTGTCTTCCCAAATCTCATTCACTATCTTATTTACCCCTTCTAACTCTTGCCCCAATTTGCCCCAATATCTCCCATATCTCTGCCACCAAATCACTCACCTCATTCATATCCCTGCCATCCTCCTGAAGAGACTCATTCTACTGCTAACCACTTCCCTACTGTGTACTTTGTTCCCTTCCTGTTGAAATCTTGCTAAACTCACTCCAACCCACACACTTTGTAAGTCTCATCCATTCCCTCCCCAGATTATG
>NC_087202.1:405240-410240 GCF_015104395.2 Macrobrachium nipponense
CAAATGTTTCTAACGTTTTCGTACATCTGGCCGCCAAAAACCATAGAGGAACGACTGCGGATAAGTGAATTATATACATATTTTTTTTTTTTGCTTTTTTGTTTTTGCTAGCACTTTTCATTGATTTCAGTCTATTATTAGTATTTTGAATTTCTTTAATAACCGTATGCCAGAAATGAATGTAACCTTTACTGTTTGCATGCTTTAATGTTTGCATGCTAAGAATGGCAAAATCATCGTTGCCACACATTAGTGGAGGCTTCACACATAGCCCCGTTTCATTATTATAAACCGTTTCCATGAATTCTAGTTGTCATAGTAATGCAATAATGATAAAATTGCTTTAATATTTGTATATATACTTCCAATTCATAGCCTAATTTCACCAATTTCAACGTTTTGTGTGTAGTCTTATACCCAGTTTGGAGGGTCAACACATACCAAATGGCAACACAGAGAGAGAGAGAGACGAGAGAGAGAGAGAGAGAGAGAGAGGAAGGTGAAGGAACGAAGAAGGAAAGGGGTGGCGGTGGAGGTGGGAAGGGTAGGTGGAGCTTTATATGCGTGTTCGTATCCAGTTTCTGCATAATGGAGTTTTTGTCTCTTGGTACAAGGACAAGTGTCGTTATTCTTTACGATTAGTGATTCACGATACCCTTATAAATTACGGCACTCGGTGTAATGCACTATAGCAAAATCTCGTTCTGATACAAGTGTTCGTTACAGAAATAGGTATTGCCCAAAAACGTGCTTGCACTGTCTCTGAAACCCATAGTAGGTATGCTGCTTAGTTGTCAATCAAGTTTTTTGTAATCAAGTATTTTTTACAAGCTAGCTATTGAATAAATTTGTATTTTTCTCAATCAAAACATATGCCCCTCAATGGTAACTTTCCTCTTTTAACGACTTTCTGGTCATTGCAAATTCGGCCCCATAATTTCTTATGGTGCGAAAACAGATGCGCAGGGACCAAAACGATTGCGTCACACTACGCGATAATCCGGCAGTAAAACATCTTCATATATCCAAAAAGTAAATAATAAAAAGATATATCTGCGCATTACGAATATACCAATTACATGAAAAGCTGATAATCTGCATGAATAACTGGTAAACTGTTCTGCAAGAAAGTTGAGTAAAGCAATTATTTACAATAGGTACGAAAGTCAAGATGTCGTGACGTCATAATAATACAGGACTTAAAAAGAACGTTCTAATTCCAAAAAATAATTACTTAAATTTGAGTCAGAATCGAGTTACTTTTTCAATAACGAATATTTTCAAATCATCATAAATATGTAAAGTATTGATGTTTTACTATTTATTTAAAAAATTATCGAAGTGCACTCTTCGTCGTCGTCTTCTACAAAACAGTTGTTTACTCGATGAGGAAAAGTTTTCCGATTATTGTGATGAAAGTGCCCCAGCGTCTGTGGGTACAAGCATGGCCACCGAGAGAGAAGGCCGGCTCGATGGGGGCGCGAAGCAGGGAAGGTAGTCCGATGGTTGTGCTTTAATCCGCATCTCGGATAAACTTTCTTAAACATTTGTGATGCCCTCCTGACTTCCTATGGTATAATTGATAATCACTCATAGGAAATAGAAGAAATTACTTGTGGTTGATATATAAAAAGAATTAATTTATGGATGATAAATAAAAGAAGTAGTTTAAGGACGATAGAATTATAATGCTAGTAAAAAAAAATAGTACATCAAGAGTTATATACATGTAAGTAAACAAAAAAGAAGCAGTGACTTTACAAAGAATAATCATAATCATAAATTGGTGCTATAAATATGGAATAACAAAAATAAAAAAAATAATGATAATTTACTCTCTAAATTATTATTTGAAATGCTGGAAGTATTATTTTTTCGTAACAGTCTCCAACTTTCTTTTTTTGGTTAAGTTTTTTCTTGCTACAATCGAGTTATTTTCCTGACAACAATAATTATTCTTCATTAATACTTTGTAGAAGCCCATATCATCATTTTCTCTATTTGTTCAGTGCTGTGTCCTGAGTCGCAAAATTCATTTGGAAACAGAGCCTCATCGTCTACAAGAATATATATATGAGTGCTGAGGCAAAACAAAATTTCTCTGGTCATTACAAGTTCTGAATTGAGGTATTTGTGTTAATTTATTGATTATTATATAACAATACATAACAATATTTGCTGCCGTATCATGAGGATATAATAAAGAGCCCCTACTAATTCCCTAAAGATATCTGTGATTTTTCTGGAAAGATCTCTCATCATGCGCTCCAGTGATCATTTCTTTGCAAGAATTACATTTCCCTTTTTTGTAAACAATATCAACAGTAGCCTGCTAAATATGTGATTATTGAAAATACCCCTTTGCAATTGTCAATATCGTTCTGTGTTACTTGCAAAGATATGTCACGCAGAGTACCTTTTACAGTATGAGTGGTTTCTAAATCATTCCAATTAATTTCGTCGTTAATGGCTACATGTACTGCTCTGTCATGGAATGGTAATTTTTGTTTAAGAACAGACATCATCCTCAGCTTCTTTTCACATTCAAACACCTGCCATACAGAAATATTGTAGTGGCCACCTCCAAGCTGTCGATATTGCCCAAACCTAGACTCGAGATTGTCAGTTTGAAACCCTGTCAACACATACTCCATATGAAACTCAGTCAGGCAGTACTTGTTACCTCTAACATCGCATTGGTTGTATGTTTCAATGCTGTGAACGTCTCTTTTGTTAATGTCCACCGAATTCTTTAGTTTCATCCCAAATTTCCAGCCAAGCATAAAAATCTTTCAGATACTGAAACCTTTGCGTCGTCGCTATTATTAGTCATGGGGGTGGCATATTCGTGATTCAGTCTTTTTCCCTTTTCAAATGGACTTTTTTTACATTCATTATTGTCCACCAAGTATAAAAAATCTTTATATATTCAGAGATATGTGCAAAATAAGGTAAGCAGTGATTTTTACCACAGTTAGCAATGCCTGAATCACATATTCATTAAATATCTGTAATACTAAATTAACATTTTGTTTTTCAAAGCTTGAGGGAGACAATGCTTTTAACAAGAGCTTATATGAATGTTTCAAAAGTGAGCCATCCTCTACTTTTTGAAGTTTCTTCAAAGTACTAAAAGGTGCATAGTAAAGTTGTGTTTGTACGATATTTTCAATGGAGAAGGGAGGAAACTTCATTGTTTGGTTCGTATCTTTTTGGGCTACCCAGTTATTTCTTATACATTTCAACAAATGTACGGAATCATACATAAAGAAGAGAGGCCTACCACTCTGACTAGGATGATGATACACAATTGATAATTTTGGTGGGTGGGCAAAAAATTACATAGCTTTTCCATTAATGGCATTGTTATCGGTCACAACACAGAATACTGTAAAGCCTATTTCTTCCAATCCAATGATTATTTTCTTCAATATATTATGCAAAGTTTGGGCTTTCATACACTTAGTAGGAATAATATGCACAACGTCCTTGAATTTTGACCGTACGCTATTTAACATAAAAACAAATGCGCTTGTTGCAGCCTCGCTGCTATCAAAGGCTGAGCCAACAATATTTCCCCCTTTATAATCAAAATATGGTTTAAGATGAATTTCATCACCCATCAGGATCACTACTTTGTCATCGGGCAATAATGATTTATACTTATTTTTGATGTACATTCAACGAAATTTGTATCATCTTGTTCCGTGGCCGGACTGAATTTTTTGAAACAAACACTCTTTTTATAGTTGAGTAGCTAGGTAATATAAGAAACATTTCTTATCTCTCAAGAGCCTGTATCCCTGGGGAGAACAATTATAGAAGACAGAGGAAAATATCACTAAACTCAGATGAATAATCCAACTTATTAAGAGTCATTAAATGCAGTTGTTCACAAACAAATTTCAGTACGGTAGAATGTTTGAATGATGGTTCATCTAAAAGAATGGATAAAAATGAAATCACCAACTGAATACACTAATGCTGTTGCAAGTTTTTGAATTTCTTTTATAGCTATCCGCTCTACTTAAGTTATCCAATATCTTTTCAAGTGTATTAGTACCATGAACTTCTACGGGAATCCTGAAGTCCCCTAATCGATTTACTTCAGTGTCTTGAACGAAAGCTTGCACTTCGCAGTTATTCTTTATCATTAGGGATAAAATTATTTTTGGGTACGGGAATTGCGCAACACGACAAATTGAAAGTCCCTCATAATTTTTATCAAAGTCCAATACTGAGTATCTAAAAACTGTAGCTTCCCAACAAGTTCATCAACAGAACTGAATAGCTTTAGAATTTGTATACAAAATGTCTACTGCAACACTCTCTGCTATTTGACAGGACCTGCATCCGCTGATTGCTCCTTCCTTGCTCTCTTCGAATCTGGAGATTCTCTTCGATGGCGATGGCCCGGACAGATACGAGGGACAGTTAGGTAACTGAGATGGAATGGCACCTTCACGAAGTTGTGGTATTTTCAGTTTTGTAGTTGAGGTTGTGCCAGTACTTTTGTCATAACAGGATTTTTCCCACACATAACATCCTCTGGCACGAAATGTAAACTGCAAACCTGAAAACAGATTTGCAGTATATTAAAACTATTGCCATTAACGAATATTGAAGTGTCCGAATATCACAATAAATACATCATGGTGATTAATGCAAATGTAGCTGTATGTTCATGATCCTCCTAAGCTACGTATATTGATTTTATTAGCAAAACACTACACCAATATTCCACAAACGATATTATAATTTCAATAGTAATGAGGTAAATGTCAAGTGTATTTTGTATACTCACTTTGCTATATTTGGTCGGGGTGTAGCTTTCTCGTTTTATGGCTCGTATCCATCTTGCTGCGAGTTCTTCATTCTTGGGGAAAGAAAATATGTTGACCTTGGGCCCTGTCTCGTAATTCCCCTTGCAATTTGGAACAACACAATGATAAGGCATCGTCGCAGAAACACTCACAAACTTATGTTCACTATCAATATCC
>NC_087202.1:415240-420240 GCF_015104395.2 Macrobrachium nipponense
TAACCCCAGACATACTTCTGTCAAATAATGACCTCAAAAATTCCCAAAAATACTAACTGAAAGTCTCCCAATTAACTCCATTTAATATGACCACTGAACTCCATAAGATCGCTAAATCATAAGTCACTATCACAACGCTGCAAAGAAAACATTAAGTTCTTTAACTCAATTCTCTAATAACAAAAAAAAAAAAAAAAAAAAAAAAAAAAAAAAAAACTAATACACACACCAGCACACACTCCAGAACTCAAGACTCACAGAATCTCACGGACTTCTGTCATCACATTTCAAACACAAATTTCACAAGTAAAAAAAAAAGAAAAAGTAATGAGCACAAGAGAAAAAAAAAAAATCATGTAACAAGCCCAGACCCGAAATCATCACTGAAAAATGTTCTCTCAAGCTCTGATACTACAGTAACCCACATAATCAGTAAAAACTCCAATGTCTAACAGCAAAAACCCCTTACTGCTCACATAATTAATTTCAGTGAGACTTAATGTCAAATGCCCATTTATTTAATTCATAAAGCCCAACAAATTACATCTCCCGTCCAGAAAGAAATGCCATTTAAAGCTCAATCCCCAATTACATCTCTCGTAGGAAAAGGAAAAAAATAAAAATAAAAAAAGATAACAACAAGTGAACTTTCCCCATCACAAACCACATAATATATGCATGATATACATAACCCCGCATTTTCCACTAAATGCAATATGCATAGTTACGGAATTTTCCCATCGCAACTTTTCCAGCTATCAGACACGGCCAGAAAGCAACCCCCTTACACATGCATTTTCATGAAATGCTACGGTCAATATTTCCAGATATTGCAAAACTCTGAGGAATCACCACTAGTGGAAAAGAGTCAGCAACCGAACTCATCACAGCATTTTCAGCAAAAATCCACATGCGGACCTGTGTGCTTGAACTGCAGCGTAGGAATGTTAGTCAGACTTCCAACTTCAGAAACCCATGATTCTCAAAAAAAAAGGTTCTATACTGACACCAAGTAATCACATTTCACAAAATTATTTCCAGGATATGACTAAGGTGCTCAAAAATTGTCTCAGAGACATAACTCTCACATGATACTGCCCAATTATATAAACAAATTATCACCTATTCGGGATAAAACTGCAGTAAACTCACAATTCGGCAATTATATGCCACCAAAAATAACACTGGTGAACATAAATAAAAATACAACATCTCCATAGGACCACAATGCAGTAATGCCACTCGCCTGCAATTAGTCAAGAAACCAAAAGGAGCCACAGAACCCCCCCTCTTGGCTCGAAAAACTCCAGAAATTTAACTCAAAAAATGATAACCACAAAAAAGTCACCCCCAAAGATTAATGACCAAACCCCTCCCCCCCTCCCACACCCACACACACACACACACTATTAATAGTAACACCACTTGGTGATAAAAATATTTCCTCCATTTGATTCATTGATTAATAACCCCACACATCATATTCCCTCTTATCTCGCCAATAACCACGTGTTAATAAAACCACCACTCAGGCAATAAAAAATACTCACCTCTGTTTCGGCAAATAAAAAATACTTCCCTCTATTTCACCAATAACTCCATGTGGAATAAAACAAGTCTCCAAAAAATATTAAATCTCCAAGCAGGATAATCAAAAGTATAACTCCATCTCCAAAAAAAATGCACTCAAAGCATCTAGCTGATACTCTAAATAATTTTGCCCATATCTCCTCAAAAAGGTGTGTCTGCAACAAAAATGGCTGCAAAATAACTGAACTAAACATAGCTCTCACCAGCATAGGCCTAAACTGTGGAATATCCCCCCCCCCCCCAAAAAAAAAAAAAAATCAAATGGCCAAAATATATATCTCCAAAAATAATATATCTCAAATTATATCAAATTATATCTCCAATTCTCCAGGAAAATAAGTCTATGTTATAGTCAAAAACTATAAAAACTCTGTTTAGCATAACTGCTGAAAAAGGGCAAAACTTGGCAAATAAAATTGCCCAGGAAATCTAGAAGAAATCACCAGTGTGCCACATAACTTCTGGAACACAAATATCCAGAAAAAAAATGTAGTGCCATTTCGTATAAATGCAGAAAATGCAAAAATTCTCCCATAAATATCTCTGCAGCATCAAACAGCTGAAATCATAAACACATTCCCGAACAATGACTCCAAGTCACGAACTGAGATATTAAAAAAAATTCACACAAACTGGAGAAAAAAAATAAATTCAAATTCGCCCATGATACATGTCAGCGATGGCTAACTTCCAAAAAAGGAAAAAAGAAAAACTGTACTGATAACTTTTCCCTTAACACCTGTAACATCTGTGATTCACGTAGACTTCAAGCAATTATCTGCTGAACTCACAAAAAAAGAAAAAGTGTGTTGTTAGTTCATCCCATATCCCACCCAAAAAAAACATCGCCACCCTTAGTATCATCACAACACCCATGTTAGTATAAAAAAAATAACACCAATATTAGAAATATCAGTATCAGAAGTATCACCAGATATCAGTAATAACACCAGATATTAGTAAATATCAGCACTCTCCCAATATTAGCAAAATTAGTACTCGCCCATTCACAAATATCAAGTATCAGAATTATCAACTATTGGTATCATCAAATTGCTATAATCAAAATCACCAAAATCCACCAATAATTGATATCACTACCCATAAAATCTCCCAAAATTATTAACACCATGATCCGACAGAATCTCCATAAATCTCAAGTAATGATAATTCTACTTAACCCTTAAACGCCGAATGGACGTATTAAACGTCGAGTCAAAATCTCCCCCGATTTCCGAATGGACGTACCATACGTCTGCTCAAAAAAGTTTTTTTAAAAATTCGTGGGAAAATACTTATAGGCCTACCAGCCAAAAAACTTTTGAATCACGCGCCTTGGGGGAATGCTGGGCGTTCACGGATCAAGGCGGTGTTTTGTTACAAATCGTTATGCAGGCGCGCAAGCGCGACTTTCTTTATCGCACTAAAAAGTATCAGTGACAAAATCTTAAAAATTATTTCGTCACTTTGACATAATTTTTTGCACCGTTTTAAATTTATTCCGTTAACATGAAGTATTATATATGAAAATATGGCGCAATTTGCATTTAGAATACAGCAAAAAAATACTCGTGATTGTAACTTTTATCAGTTTTGAAAATATTTCCATATAAATAACGATAAGTGCCAAAATTTCAACCTCTCGGTCAACTTTGACTCTACCGAAATGGTCGAAAAACGCAATTGTAAGCTAAAAACGCTTATATTGTAGTAATATTCAACTATTTAACTTAATTTTGCAACAAATTGGAAGTCTCTAGCACAAATATTTCGATTGGGTGGGTGAATTTATGAAAAACTTTTTCCTTACGTCCCGCGCGGTAACTCTTCCGAAAAAAAAATCATACATGCGATTGTGGTAATGTTTGCACCATTTTAAAATTAGCCGTTACATAAAGTTTTATATATGGAAATGTGCGCAATTTCATACACAATACAACTTAAAAAAAACAAACCCATGGTTGTAGCTTTTATCAGTTTTGAAATATTTTCATATAAAAAAGGAGGATAAGTGACAAATTTTCAACCTTTAGTCAATTTTGACCTCTACCGAAATGGTCGAAAACGCAATTGTAAGCTAAAACTCTTATATTTTTAGTAATATTCAATCATTTACCTTCATTTTTAACAAATTGTAAGTCTCTAGCACAATATTCGATATGGTGAATTTATGAAAAAAATAACAGTTTTCCTTACGTCCGCGCGGTAACTCTTCCGAAAAATCATACGTGCGATTGTGGTAATGTTTGCATCACTTTAAATTAGCCGTTACATAAGTTTTGTTTATATATGAAAATGTGCGCAATTTTTTCATGAAGAATACAACGAAAATAATTCAAGGTTGTAGCTTTTCTCATTTTCGAAATATTTGCATATAATCACGATAAATAGAAAAAAAAACCACGTTCGGTCAACTTTTGACTCTACGAAACGGTCGAAAAAAACGCAATTGTAAGCTTAAAAACTCTTACGTATCGTAATATTCAATCATTTGTATTCATTTTGCAACAAATTGGAAGTCTCTAGCACAAATATTTCGATTTATGGTGAATTTATGAAAAAAACTTTCCTTCCCTCCGTGCGCGGATTCTCCGCCATAAATCTCCGAATTGCGTACATCGAATTCTCGGAAAATTTGCTCCGTTTCTCATATTGGGCATTCATAGAGTTTTATATATGAAAGTGCACAATTTCATGTAAAATAAAAGGAAAAATATTTGAAGGTTGAAGCTTTTCTCATTTCGAAATATTTGCATATAAATCACAATAAATAGAAAAAAAACACGTTCGGGTCAACTTTGACTCTACCGAAATGGTCGAAAAACGCAATTGTAAGCTAAAACTCTTACAGTATCGTAATATTCAATCATTTGTATTACTTTTGAAACAAATTGGAAGTCTCTAGAACAATATTTAGATTTATGGTGAATTTAAAAATAAAACATTTTTTTACGTCTGCGCGTTACGAATTCGTACATCATTTGTGATAATATTTTTCCGTACATCATTTTGATAATATTTTTCCGTACTCAATGTGATTTTTAACGGTGTTGCTTTTATTGTTTTACAATGTATTATATATCAAAAGATTGGCAAATTTATGTACAATACAACGAAAAAAAAGAAACTCGTTAGCTTTTATCCGTTTTTTTGCACAGCGTGATTTTAATACAATTATGTATGAATTTTTTTTTTTTTGCTACCATATATCGCATTATTTACATACGATAATGATATTATTTTTCATTTTTGATGATTTTGCATACTAAATTTCAGGGATTGCATACTAAATTTCAGGTAATGACAAAAAAAGGAGCCAAAAATGAACTCTTAATCTTCAAAACTAAGGCGCACTGTGATTTTTTGAAAAAATTATTTTTTCCGCTTTCGCGCTCGCTCAAAACCGGCTC
>NC_087202.1:430240-461983 GCF_015104395.2 Macrobrachium nipponense
GGTTCCTGGAGTAGGGGTCCACGACGGTATGAAAAAATTAATATTTTTTCAACTCCAGAAATAAACTTGTGGGGGGGGGGGGGGGGGGCTATTTTCACCAATTATAGTTTGTATTGAATTTAAAGCAATAAAAACTTATGAAATATTTTATAAAGTTACTTATACTTACTTTGTGCAGGAATATGCAAATATTAAACGTACTACGTTGTATTGGGGTATCCTGGTATGGTAATGATAACTTTTGTTTGACTAGGGTCCTCTGATGGACTTTATATCTGGGGTCCCTTGGTATGGTCAAGTTTGGGTTACACTGCCGTATGGTACTGTACCACATATGTAGGTTTATGGGTACTCTCTAGGTGATACTTAGATTCTTGGGCATTGGGTCCTTTGCTAAACCCCTGGTGCAAGGCTATCTGCCTTTTAATTTTATTTTCTCTGATCCTGTAGTCTCTTCCCAATCAGGGATGGGCTGCTGCACCCCTTTGTAAACTGTATACCACGCTGCCATTTTCATGGCTTTTTGAAATGGATGAACTTTCCGCGGAAGCCCTGTGAGAACTTTTAGACATTTCAGTCTAAGCAACTGTCATTCTCAATGCAACGACGCCATTTCTGCTGGACAGACATAAGCTGTTCGAAAGGTATGAGCAATAAGATTAGGTACGAGCAGCTGTAGTATAGGTAGGTATAAGGTATGGGAGAGTTGTAAGCAATAGGATTGGCATAACATAAGTGTTAAGATATAAGCAATGGAATAAGTAGGCAATATAGCTTTGGATCAAGAGGGAAAGTTTTTGATCAAAACAAGAGTTCCTGCTGTTAAGACTTGAGGATTTCCTGGACTGGGCACGATGTAGTGCATATAGTAAATTTCTTGGTGCGATTTTATTTATACGTGTCCGTATAAAGAATAGGTAAAGGTTTTATTTACAATGAATCTGATAGATTTATTCACAAATCTTATAAGCTCTCTCTCTCTCTCTCTCTCTCTCTCTCTCTCTCTCTCTCTCTCTCTCTCTCTCTCTCTCAGTGAAAATTACTTGTGACATTTCTTTTCCCACTCTTGTTTAATCCTGTCCTTCCAGTCTTCAAATAAACTTTGCTCTTTGTGCTCAAAAGCGTCCTTGTGTTATGCTGGGTCACATAACATTCATATCCTAAAGGAACTAAGAATTTTTATTCTTCCGGAAACTGTAACTTTGATGATGCAAAGTATATGTTTCTGTTGTAATTCTTTTTTAAGTTACATATTATAACGTCTTGGAAAGTCTTCCCTTTCTCGAAAAATGTTCATTTTGGATGTTATTAAAAGTTTTTTTTTGTTATTGAACACGTTTCCAAAGAAGTCTTGAGATATTTTTATGTAAAACGTAATTTAACAAACATGAAATATGAGTATTATTTACCAATAACTAACAAACTAGCGAAAAATGACAGCCATCAACAATTTAGCAGAAGAGCTAGGTTGTTCTTAGTAATCATTAAAGAGTTTTGTGAAATCAGCCTCGGGAAAGGGTTAAATGCTTCCGAGTGCGTCAATTTTCTTTAGTCATACATACATCTGATTTAATCAGTCCATGAAAATGATAATGAATGAACAAACAGAAGACGAATCCAAGTAAAGAACCAAGTTCGTTGTTATGGATTCTATTCTATATCTCATTTGGAACCAGCTGAAAACTATTAAAGTCAATGCTGTCATCTCAGTGCTCCGCATATATTCTTCCAGACAGAATATGAAACGAAGAAATATTCACTCAGACACCAATAAACTCAACTGAACTACGCGTTTGTCATCATTGGTGCTCCCATTTGTTCCGTGTCCCAGAAGTGGAATCCATCAGGTCCGAGTGGAGGCTGAATATCGTACCTGACATCCATTTTATCTCTGGTTAGGCCGGAGGTCGTCTGGGAATCACATCTGAGATTTCCCTGATTTCCCTGAAGTCTATTCATTTTAGAGTGGCTGAAAGCAGCCAGTGGCAAACGAGTTACTTGTTAGACAGGAGTGTTTTCCGGAATAAAAAAAAGTATCTTTACACTGAGAAAATTTTTGTTAAGGAACCTTTAAAACCTGATTCTATGGGATACTAATTTCGGAAGGGGCTTCATTTTCCTTTGCGTTTTTGAAATTTTATTTACGGTTAAAAATCTGGAGACGCTAATGTTTGAAAAAGAATGAAGTTTATATTCGAGAAAAAAAAAAAACTGGTTTGCAGTTGCCTTCCGGTATACTGGACTCTGTTAAACCCAAATTCGTTGGAAAAATAAGATTTAAATGGAAGATTTAATTAACTTCAGGAAAAATAATAGTTTTTGGTAATTGATAGTGGTTTTCAGATCCATGTATATGATATATATCTAATAAAAGGAGCCCATAAAAATGCCAAAATATAGAAAGTAAGTACTATATTTCAGAGACTGTTGTCTCTCTCTTCAGGTAGGTAATGAATGAAGAAAGTTACAGAAAAGACAGTATTTATACCAAGAGATCCATCCACATGTAGATGTTTTACTAGGTCACCCCTGCTGATAATTTCTCTTTAATCTTCTTAAGTGTTGGTTGAATGAAGATTTCATCTGTGATATCTGAATCCCCAGCACCCTTTGAGATGTTCATTACTTGTCTTTGTTTTAATCAAGGCTGACTGTATCATCTGGCTTTTGTACTGATTTTTGCTGTTCTGTAAATTATATTTGACAAATTCCAGTTTATTCTGTGGCTATGGTTATTTATATAGATAGTTAAAAATAGCTGAACTCTGTTGTCCATAACCTAACTGACTGGTTTATGTTGTATTAATTTCTGGGGAAGTGTTATTTTCCTGTAAAACCAATGTGAGATTGGTCACAGTCCAGGCATGGAATTTCGTATACTCCTGTGTCTTCGGAGATTGTCTTTTGTGTTGGTGGTATCAGGGATTTGGCTAGGGTATTTGGGTAGGTAAAGGCAAAACAGTTAGATTTTCCTAAAGTCTGGGTCACTGTCTTAATCCTGTCCTGGTGTGGGATTTTTGTTTTATTGTAGGATGTCTCTCTGGTTTTGTTTTGAGGAGGTCGTAGAAAATCACATATGCTTTATGAATCACTTCTCAATTACATGGTCAGGATACCTTAAAGACGAAAGCTGCTTACAAATTAGTTCAAATTTCTTTTCTCCTGTAGGTGGGTAGTGCCGTCAGTGGACCTCATGCGGTGCAGTGTAGGCATTACTTGAGGTTCTTTGCAGCGTGCCTTTGGCCCCAGCTGCAACCACTTTCGTTCTTTTTTATTGTACCTCCTTTCATATTCTCTTTCTTAATCTTACTTTCCACCCTCTCCTAACACTTGATTCATATTGCAACTGCGAGGTTTTCCTCCTGTTACACCTTTCAAACCTTTTACTGTCAATTTCCATTTCAGCGCTGAATGACCTCATATGTGGAGTGCTTGGCCTTTGGCTAAACTAAAATTCTATATTCAGCTAAACTCAAATTCCTTTTCCAGTAAAAATGGGGAACAAAGTTTGTAAGGCTCTTAAGAATAGTTGCTGGCTATGCCTATCTTCATAGAAATGTCATGACAATTAAAGTAGTGAATGTATGAAAAAGTGAGAATGTTGGTTTTGGCTTTATATGGTAACTTTGTATTCTGTCCTGTCTGTAATTATTAAAACACCAAGAAAAGGAAAATTCAGAGAATCACATATACCACTTCACAACATAAAACTTTTAAGCCTTGATGTAGATTCTGTATTCACTAAAGTACCAGTAACAGGACTTTCTACTGTTTTCTAGGAAAAAATTAGCCCCCATTCAGATAATTTCCATTGGCTCTTGACAAAATAGGTTAGTTGAATTATGTGTATCTAATAACGTATTTTCATTCTATAGCAAAATTCGGACTAACGTATTTTCCACAGTAGGGGAGTAGTGCCGTCAGGTTCTTTGCAGCATGCCTTCGGTCCCCAGCTGCAACCCGTTTTGTTCCTTTTACTGTACCTCCTTTCATATTCTCTTTCTCTCTCAAGTTCCGCCTTCTTCTAACATTGATTCCTAGTGCAAATGCGAGGTTTTCCTGCTGTTATACATTTAAAATTTTTTACTGTCAATTTCCGTTTCAGCACTGAATGACCTTATAGGTCCCAGTGCTTGGCCTTTGGCCTAAATTCTATATTCAGTTCATAACGTATTTTCATTCGGGGAGTCATTCTATAAGCAAAAATTCGGGTCGGTGCAACATGGGTAGCCCTTCAAGTCCTGTTTTAGCCAATCTATACATGGAATTCTTTGAAAACTATAGCAATAAATGAAATAAAACCCAAAACCATGCTGTGGATGAGATATGTAGATGATATTCTAACATTTTGGGGTAAAAGGTTGCGCAATTTCAAAGAATTGCCTTCAAAATTAAAGAAATCAAATTTAAAGGTTGAATGGGAAACAGCCAACAAAATAGCCACAGAATGAACTGGAATATGTCACACATAATTTTATAGCAGCAGATTGTCAGTACAAAAGCCAGATGATAAAGTCAGCCTTGATTAAACAAAGACAGGTAATGAATCTCTCAAATGGCACCTGGGATTCAGATATCATAGATAAAATCTTCATTCAATCACGCTTAAGAAGATTAAAGAGAAATTACAGCAGGGGTGGTATATCTACATCTTTCCTGAAACTTTCCTCATTCATTACCTACCTGAAGAGACAGACAGTAGTCTCTGAAATATAATGTACTTACTTTCTACTTTCTATATTTTGACATTTTTATGGGCTCCTTTTATTAGATATATATATATATATATATATATATATATATATATATATATATATATATATGTATATGTATATATATATATATATATGTGTATCTGTATGTGTATCTGTATGTGTATCTGTATGTGTGTGTGTGTATATTATATATATATATATATATATATATATATATATATATATATATATATATATGTGTGTTATATAAAAAGAGGGAGTGTTAATATATTTAAGATACCGTTGTAAGGTGATGTACTGTGACTTTCATAGAATGTAGGGGTTCATCAGTTTAGCTTCTCCTTGGAGACAGTGGTCCAAGTGACAAGACATTCTAGCTTAGGAAATGCTAATGTATCTTTTTGGGTGGCGTGATGTCAGAGTCTTGCTACCTGAGCAGATCAGTGCCACGTCCTGTTGCTATGGGCGCTTGGATACAGAGGTGCCATCTGAAATTGGTTCTAGGCAGTTTCCTGGGCGTGAACAATGTGTGTGTGGTGTTCGTGCATGCGTGCAAGCTTTTTCCTTACATAACGAGATAGTAAGGTTACCAAGGTGAGAGACCGCTACAGAGTCGGCAGAGCCAAGATGGCTTCTGCTAAAGTATTTTCTGAGAAGTGTGTGTGAGTATTGTGTTGAATGGTAAGCATACTTATTTTTTAGCCAAAGATGTGGCTTGATTGTATTTTGAATGTTTTATTTCAAAGATGTTCTATTTCATATGATCTTTTGATTTTAATTTATAATCTTGTGCTTATCGAGGTGTTCTCCTGTCTTCTAACAGGCGGTTCTGAGAAAGGGGAACGATCTGGAACAAAGGGGGATTGATATGGAAACAACTAATGTTTCATGGTGTTACTATGGAGACTGTATTATGACTTGCCCAGTTTTATGACTAAAATAATGTGGGTTATTGTAGGAGAAATATGGAGTGGGTTGTCTGAGTTCAACATTTCATTTAATCATTCTGTTAAGAACCTGAGTTATTTAGTTAATGCCAATTGCTCTTAAATATATGTATTTTTGTAGTTCACAAGTCTGATTTAATGGCCTTAGATAATGGATGGGGGGTGGGGGTGTGTTGTGGAGAGAGAGAGAGAGATTTAGAGAGAGAGAGCCGGAGAGAGAGAGCGAGAGAGAGAGAGAGAGGGTGTGTTGTTAGTGTTGGAGTGAAATGAAATGGATGTTATTGCCGGGCCTTAGATGCACGGTTCCTTGCTACCTTTTAAGATAAAAGTACCGAGATCTATAATCATGGTAAATATATATAATATATATATATATATATATATATATATATATCTATTTGTATAAAGGTAAAAGCCACAAAGGATAGTGAAACACTGGAGTGCTCCGAGATCTTTCAACTCAGCATCTTTTACTAGAAGACTGACATACATAAGAAATGAGTATACAAGGATGGGTCGTCGTATAAAAGTTTACAGGTAAGGGCGTTATCAAGGGAATAAGTACCTAGAATCCAACACACCTGAGAATTAGTAACCTAACACCCCCCCCCCCACATAGGGGGTGGGATAATTTAAGAGGTTACCAAGAGATTGGGTCCAACTGCTTAGAAACAGGGATAAGACATTTAAAGGATTATAACAGGGCGGCAACTGACAGCATGCACAATTTTTTTTTGTTTTTTTTTAAATAATAAAACCTTTTTCGCCCAAGGCAAACTTATCGCAAAAATATATTAAACATACATATACGAAAAGAATACAAGGCAACAAATTTTATTTAAACTTAATACAAATTAGTTACCTTATAGATATGTTCTTTGTATATGTATGTTTAATATATTTTTGTGAATAAGTTTGCCTTGCGAAAAAAGTTATATTGTTTAAAAGAGATTTTGTGTATGTGGTCAGTTGCTGCCCTGTATAATCCGTTTAAATGTCTTGTCCGTTTCTGAGCGGTGGACCCAATCTTTTTGTAAACCTCTTAAATTGTACCTCTACTTTTTTTGGGGCGAGGGGGGGGGGGGGGGTAGGTTACTACATCTCCAGGTGTGTTGGATCGTAGGTACTTATTTCCCTTGACAATCCCCATCTGTGATTTATATGACCCTTCCTTGTATACTAATTTTCTTATGATATCAGTTCTAGTAAAGGATGCTGAGTCGAATATCTTGAAGCACTCCAGTGCTTCACTTTAATTCGTGGCTTTATCTTCATTTATTTATTCATCACATTCCAAAATCTTCTTGACCCAGTTTTATATATATATATATATATATATATATATATATATATATATATATATATATATATATATATATATATATATATATGTATATACTCAAACCTTGGTTTTCGTATATATAATATTATTATATATATATAATAATATATGTATATACTCAAACCTTGGTTTTCGTATATATATATATATATATATATATATATATATATATATATATATATATATATATATATATATATATATATATATATACACACATATATACATATATATATATACTCCAAAAACCTTGGTTTCGTACGCCTTTCTTTTCGTATGCCTTTCTTTTCGTATGCCTTTCTTTTCGTTGACTTTTTCTATGAAATTTTGTCTCGGTTTATCACCCGTTTCCTCGGTTTTCGTACACTCTGAAAACGCTCCATCCGGGACCCAGTGCATGACCAGGTCCTGTACGAAGCGCCCAAACAAAGAATCTATCTTTTATCGTGACCCATTCTGCTTTTATGTTCGTTTTTTTTTTCTTTTTTAGTGCAATGCTAAACAAGTTATCGTGGGTCCAAAGAATGTTCCAAGGCGAGAACACTATAGAATTTAAGAAAGAACTCGTAGCAAAGTGTTGGAGGAAGTTGCATGCCGATATCAGTGAGAGAAATGCCACAATAAGCACTGCTGTTAGTGAATTTTAGGCCAGCAAAGGCTGGGTTGAAAAATTCAGAAAATGAATGGGCATACTTAATGTTCCTACCTTCAGGGATCAAGACATGTTTTACAAAGGGAATGATGTAAAATATTTTGTGGAGAATTGTATCATCCCAACTAAGAAGTTGTAATCCGTGTCTTTAACAAACTGTTTAATGACAATGACGTGTTCAACTTGGGCAAATTTTAAAGAAACACCAGAAACAAATGTCTCTGGACAGTTTTGTTGTGCAACAGGGGTCCAGTAACTCTCAAGCTGGTCCTAGTGCCAGTAGAAAACGAAGTGGGGAAGTAACCTCAGATAGTGCCAGTAAAAAACGAAAAGAAGTAACCCAAGATAGGTCCTTTATACCTGAAGTCCTTCTGGAGGGAGATTTCCTTCCGAACAATAACCACCTCCTCCTCCCTCTCCTCTCCTCTCAGTCTTCCATATTCTGGGGGGGGGTAACTGGTGTTTTCCATAAAGGTAAGAGTGATGTTAAATGTTTATATTCACTTCATTATTTATTTTCTCATTATTTCATGTTTCCTGTATATAAAACTGTGTTTATTCCTTATAAAACTGTATTTTTTATTTGCTGATATTTTTGGGGCCTGGAATGCATTAATTATATTTACATTATTCATCATGGGAATTATTGTATGGTTTTCGTGGGAGGTTCTGGAACGTATTATGTACGAAAACCGAGGTTTCCACTATATATATATATATATATATATATATATATATGTATATGTATATATATATATATATATATATATTAATATATATATATGTATATGTATATGTATATTTATTTGTATATCATATATTAACCTCTGCCCAGTTTGCTACAGACCTCGACATTTTAGAAGTTTTATATTGTTAAGATAAAGCCTTCCTTGGCTAGAAATGTAGCTGTTACCTCACTTTTGTGTTTTTAGTCTGCATCCTGCTGGTTTGTATATCCACTTAATATATTTACTGTTCTTTTGTACCATCCGTTTTTGTGACCTTAAATTTGTATTCTGCTTTGTTTTACCTACTCAATTGTTCATTTAGTTATTTTTTAATTTTTTAATTTTTTTAATTTTTTTTAAGCATTAGCTATCTTTTAATGTACTCTTATAATTTTTATACATGTCTTCTTATTATATATATATATATATATATATATATATATATATACATACATATATATATATATATATATATATATATATATATATATATATATCGAGCTACAAATGTCCTTTAATCTAACTTCGCTCTACCTCGGAGTTAATTATATTTTCATATATGTTAACCAAAGGGGAAATTTTTTAGTCAATAAGAGATTTGTCGGCTCAAGGGCGCGAACCATGGAACCCAACAAATCCAGGACGCAAACGTGAAGCTTGAAACTACACTGCCACCGCAAGAAGGTAATAAGTTCATGCTGCCTCTCACCTTATTACCCTCTTGCAGTGGCGGTGTGGTTTAAAGCTTCACTGCGCTTCCTGGATTTGTTGGGTTCGATGGTTTGTGCCCGTGAGCCGACAAATCTCTTTATCGACTAAAAAATTCCCCTTCTTGTTAACATATATGGAACATATATTAATTCCGACGTAGAGTGAATTAGATATTAAAGGACATTTGTAGTCGATGTATATATGAATCACGTAATGTGATATGACATATATATACTATATATATGATATATAGATATAAATACATAATATATATATATATTATATATATATATATATATATATGTATTTATATTATAATATATACATATATATATATATGTATATTATATATATACATATATATATATATTATATATATATCTATATATATATATATATATATATATATATAATAATATATGTATGTATGATACAAGTTATATATATATATATAATATATATATATCTATATATATATATATATCATATATATATATATATCATATACCACACACATAAGGGCCGGAGCTGGAGCTCAAAGAAGATATATTCCGAAGGAAGTAGTAGGGAAAGGCATCCTCATCTTTCAACAGTTTATTAATGCCGACGTTTCGCGACGAATTACAGGTCGCATTTTCAAGCTAAAAATATATATAAGTTTTACGAACATAAATAATTGATCTAATTTAATTTATATTAAAAATGTCATGGCAACAGCTCTCAATACAGTAAAAAGTCAAAAGTCAAAAGTCAAAAGTCAAAAGTTAAAAGTTCAAATTGAACACCACCTCCAAAGTCCAGGACATTAAAAGTACAGGACTTCACTAAAATTTCAGAAACACCTACCTATACAAAATAAAGAAAGTAAAACTGACACAATATAGGTAAAAATACAGTGAGGCATGACCAGCTGCCCAAACTAGGCTATGAACAATTTTACAGAGGACGTTTGGTATTTAACGACGGTACAGTCTTTTTAATAATGATAGATTCTAAAAATTGTCAGGTTGTTGTTGTTCCGCAGTTGGCCCAAGATAGAAAAATCCTTGCTGTCAATATATGTTTTTACATGTTTTTTGAGTGATTCCGTATATTGGATTGTTCTGGATTTGATAACCTACTACCTGTTCTATGGCTTATGCCCCTGTGGGAATCAATTCGAACCTTCAACAGCCTCCTCGTGCATACCACGTATGTCCCGTGATCACATCTCGGGCAAGTATATTTATATACGACGCTGGACGAAAGCAGAGGACTGAGTCGGTCTTTGACTCTAAACAGCGATCCAATGGTTAAGGATTTTTGGGGATAATTTTCAAGTCCACAGCCGGAAACATCTTTTGAATAGTGGATGTGCATGTTCTCCTAAAAGTATCATCATGCAAGAAAGGGAAACTTGCAAACATCTTTAGTCTCGATACAGTAGATACCGGTGTTGAATGCACCATTTTCTCTGTCAGCAGTTTTGTTTAGAGATCTGAAAAAAGTCGTGAAGGAAAACAATTATTATTAAAATATTTCACCAGAGATATTTCGTCGTGAAAGCTTATCCAGTTTGATGATGAGTATAAGCTCTATGGAGGAGGGTTAAAATAAAAGAAGTTAGGTTCCTTCCCCTATTTTATTAATGTTCGTAAACTTACATATATTTTTAGCCTTGAAAATGCGACCTGGAATTCGTCGCGAAACGTCGGCATTAATAAACTGTTGAAAGATGAGGATGCCTTTTCCTACTACTTCCTTCGGAAAATTATATATATATATATATCTATATATATATATCTATATATATATATCTATATATATATATCTATATAGTTATATATATCTATATATATATATATATAACATATATATATATATATATATATATATATATATACATATACATGCATATACGCATGTATATATATATATATATATATATATATATATATATATATATATATACACACATGTATGTACATAATATATATATATATATATATATATATATAGATATATTATATATATATATATATATATACACACACGTATGTACATAATATATATATATATATATATATATATATATATATATACGTGTGATATATATATATATATATATATATATATATATATATATATATATATATATATCACTATATAGATATATGTAATATACAGGTGTGAGCGCGTGTGAGCCATAATACAGGATAATGCTTAGAATCATCATTATGCGAGTTAAAGATATAATTATGTATTCTGCACTTGTCAGAAATTGCATTGCAGTGCAAAAATCATATGTAAAAATGTTAGAAAGAAATGAGATTTGTTTAAGAGTGGCACGTATAATTTCATAAATCTGGTGCTTGCGGCGCGCTAAAAGACAGGCATCTTATTCACTAAGAAGAATCTAAACTGAGGGGCAGGCGGGAAAGATCATAGAAAACGGAAGCAGGAGAAAAAATCCAAGAAGTGCAAATGGAATTGCTCAATTCATCAGTATAAGCAGGAGAGTCGTGATAGGCAGAGGCATCCTTACCTAATTATTTCATGGATTTTCCGATCTCATTTCCTTTGACTACTCTTGGAATGATGATGATATCTTCGCTTGTTCTATAATCATATTTACACATATCAAAATGTAATTTTGCGACGAATAAAATTGTTTTTGTCCATGATATCGTGTAGCAGCAAAATCCTTTATGTTGAAGAGCGAGGTGTCTGTCAAAAGGACAGGATTGCTCTTAATTCTCTACGGTTTCCAATTTTACCTTTGGTTTGGTGCTACACTTTTTCATGTTTATTTGGAACGAAATGATTTTCTCTGTGGTGGGCGGCAAAGTGCAATCAAATTGTGATCGATTCAGGAAAAATTGAATTTGTATTCCCCTCAGTGGCAGCAATCGAGTTTATTCATATTATCACAGGGTTGTTTTCGTTGAATTATTACGAAATTGTTTATTTATTCGTATATCGATATTTTCCGAGTGTGGCTTTCTTTCGTGCTATGTTGCTGTGCGTAGATATTTCAGTATATTTAGTTTCGGGTAGAGAAAAGGGCGTTTGGAGTTCATTTTGTTTATGGCCTCGTTACCAGACACACTGCAAGGCAAATTTGGTTATTCTAATAAGGTAACTTTGCACTAAATTGGTTCCATTAAGCAGATTTTGCTCTATTGTCATTGCTTTACATGAATAGTTATTATTTTTTTTTTTTTTTTGCTAGTTCATGTATGTAATTTTGTTGTCAACTAAGTTATTTCCTTGAAGCTAGTGTTTATAGAAAGACTATTCACATGCATGTTATATGAGGGCGCGCGCGCGCGCGCAAAAAAAACACTCACACACACACACACACACACCATACATATATATAATATATATATTATATATATATAGATATATATATATATATATATATTATTATTATTACGATCTCGTTCTCGAGATCGACAGGTTCTTAAAAAATCATAGACAATTGGGCTGTAATGACTGACGAACAGGTGACAAACAAAGGAGGGGTGAGGAGCATAACAAAAACCAAAAAAGTTACCTTAAAATTAATTTATTATATACAAAATTGTACAAGTGAGTCAGGTCCAGTGATAAACAAAATAAACATACACAATGAATTAAATAATAAAGGTAGCAACAGTAATAATCCAATTAGTGATTCTTGTACAATTAAACAAACAATTTCATAAGCAGCATAACTAATATAACAAAAGCCACATCATATATACAAAAAGGACCACGGTATAAATGAAAAAGCAGTGCAGTACATAAATACATATACAAAATCAGGCAGCATAATACACAAACACATTGAAAAAGCAGTGAAATAACGATTACAATAAATGTAAAAACGGCAGCATAATAAAAATGAAAATTAACACTGAAGCGGCGTAATGTTACAATGTTACACAGAGCAAAACGGGAACACTTCCTCAAACAATGAAGACAACAGTCCAATGCCGGACGATCAAGACAGAGCCGATACGGCAACCACCTCGTCCTCGGAGACAATATGGACATCCTCCTGGAATGCTGGACGATCAAGACAGAGTTGACACAACACCATCTCGTCCTCAGATACCGTATGAAGGTCCTCCTCGACAACTGGATGTTCACGACAGGGTTGATACAACTACCAACTCGTCCTCAGATACTCCCGCTGCTCTGCTGCCAAGACTGTCTCTCTGAACCTAACTGGTTGTTCTCCCCTCCAGACCTGACTGACGAAGTTTGACGCCATCCAACAGACGTCAACTCGCCAGCAATTAAAAAACAAAAACAAAGGAGGCAACAATCCACCAAGGGAACAATCGGCAAACGATTGTTCCTAACACCTCCCCACCTAACAGAAAAAAAAATTCATATTATTAATTTTTTTTTTTACAAACAAAATACTCTTCCCCGATGCTGCCACACCCCCGTCAGCCAAAACAGAACCAACCCTGGCCTAAGGTCGCCAATATTACGATCTCGACTCTCGAGATCGACAGGTTCTTAAAAATAATAAGCAATTGGGCTGTAATGACTGACGACAGGTGACAAACAAAGGAGGGAGGAGCATAACAAAACCAAAAAGTTACCTTAAAATTAGTTTATTATATACAAAATGTAACGTGAGTCAGGTCCGTGATAACAAAATAAACATACACAATGAATTAAATAATAAAGGTAGCAACAGTAATAATCCAATTAAGTGATTCTTGTACAATTCAACAAACAATTTCATAAGCAGCATAACTAATATAACAAAAGCACATCATATATACAAAAAAGGACCACGGTATAAATGAAAAGCAGTGCAGTACATAAATACATATACAAAATCAGGCAGCATAATACACAAACACATTGAAAAAGCAGTGAAATAACGATTACAATAAATGTAAAAACGGCAGCATAATAAAAAATGAAAATTAACACTGAAGCGGCGTAATGTTACAATGTTACACAGAGCAAAACGGGAACACTTCCTCAAACAATGAGGACAACAGTCCAATGCCGGACGTTCAAGATAGAGCCGATACGGCAACCACCTCGTCCTCGGAGACAATATGGACATCCTCTGGAATGCTGGACGATCAAGACAGAGTTGACACAACAACCTATCTCGTCCTCTAGATACCGTATTGAAGGTCCTCCTCGACCACTGGATGTTCACGACAGGGTTGATACAACTACCAACTCGTCCTCAGATACTCCCCGCTGCTCTGCTGCCAAGACTGTCTCTCTGAACCTGACTGGTTGTTCTCCCCTCCAGGACCTGACTGACGAAGTTTGACGCCATCCAACAGACGTCAACTCGCCAGCAATTAAAAAACAAAAAACAAAGGAGGCAAACAATCCACCAAGGGAACAATCGGCAAACGATTGTTTCTAACAATTTATAAGGTGAAAGGTGACTTTTTAAAAAATACGAACATTGTCGGGTTGTGTGGTTCGAGAGGGGGTGGGGGGGGGGGGGGGAGGGCGGGTGTGAAGAATAAGTTGTCTCCACATAGAGACCAGAAGTGTTAAAGTAGCCGATATTAAGAGTGGCCTGTGCCAAGGTCTCTTGTAAAATATTTTTCGGAAGAAAAAGGCTGTCTTCTTTCTCCTGACAAATGGGATTGAGCATCAGGCACGCAACTGGCGCCTGGCGCCCTTGTACTGAGCAGTGTTTGCCACTCTCCCCCAAAATTACAAACCCATATCACTACGGGAAAAACCCCAGGGATTGCTTAGAGAAGAAAAACCTATACCTTAAAATTACAGCCATGTAGATAAGGCAAATTGGTAAAATGCATTAAAAACTTGTGTAATATCTAATTCAACACTTACTTTTTAAAACTTGGGCTTCTCGTAGATCAATTTCATAAATGTCTTGTTCATCTACTCCCTCAATCGTCATCTGTTCATTTTTTTTCTGGTGATAGACGTGCGCACTCGACGTGGTTCGGAAGTCACGCAAAGCCGTTGGTCTCGTTGCTGAATAACCACTGGTTCCATGCAACGTAAAAGCACCATACAAACAAACCTGATAATTTTCTTTTCGTTGTTGTATCCTATTTTGGTATCTTTTGTGACACTTCCCTTCCACTGCTTCTTTTAGCAATTCTTTCTAGGTTCCCAGTTAATGCACGACTTGCTTTGCCTGTTAATAACTTGTTTGGCCATTAGTCTGTCGTTCACACTCTTAGCTTTTAAGCGATTTGTAAACTTGGTTTTGATACAATTGACTTGCGAAAATATGCCTTCCATAGAGCGACGAATGTGGTAAAATAGTTAAAGTTGTCATAAATTCTGAGATATCTGTATTTGGATTTGCCAAACCCATCTTGAATATCTCTTAGACTATACCAATATTCTGGAATACATTTGATTGATGAGCGTAAGTCTTTTGATCATCGGAATGACCGCCACTCATCGTCAAGGTCATTCATTGTATTCTGTTGCAATTGCAGGAAATTTCATTGCTAGAGGTATAATTGATTGTGGAGATAGTGTTACATCATGCGTTACTTGTGGATCTAGTATTCTCATTTTAGCCAGTACTCCATCTTCACTAAGGGGAAAGCGTTTCCTAATTTGTATACACAGTTCAACAAGAAAATTTAGACAATCGGTTCTGAATGTAGAAGCCCCTCCAGCGGGGATTGGGTCTTGGCATAGCCTATTCATTGCTCTTCCACCTAGGTAGATTTCATCCATATTTTTTTGATTTGATGCATCACTAGGGTCAATATCAGACAACTTTCTTGAATTTAGAATATCAGCTTTAATGAAGCAACTAAGAATGCTATGATATTCGCCTGAGAGCACTGAATGTAAAGAATGTAATCTAATCTAAAATGTTCCGATTGAAATTCAACATTAAGTGCATTTACCTTCTTTGACATATATTCCAGAAACAGTAGCATGTGCTTTGTTCCTTGGTTGAGCATTGTTTCATATATATATTTCTTGCTCCGTCAATTTCATCAGTTTTCGATTCTGTTTGGAAGTATAGTATGAGAGCGTCCCATTGTTGGAGGATTACTTTGATTACATTTTCCCGTGAGAGCCATCTACTAGTCTGAGCTAACTTTGGAATCTTATTCTGTCCGAATTAATAACTTTGAATCAAACTGAAATCATTCTGGCGTTAGCTGCTCTGGCAAAGTGAGATGTCAAGTCTTTCAAAAATGTCTCTAGGTATGGATGGTAAAACTTTCACTGCATGGACTTGAACACAGCGCAAACGAGTGGCTACACAGGCCTATAACAAAAGCAGATGGGACATCTTTCTTTAGTAATTTTTGGAAGGCGCTTTTTTTTTGCACCCATCATTGTTGAGCAGTTCTCACTTCCGAATTCAATTATGTTACTCAGGGGAATGTTTTGCTGGTTAGTAGAGCTTTAAACAACTTCATAAAGGCCCGCGGACGAACCGTTTTCCACAACCACATATCCTAGAATTGTGTTAACGATGTCAGTACTTTCGTCTTATCAATATGGAAATTTTCTGTTTCCTGCAAATATCTGATATTTCACATTTTTCATTCCTTCTTTTACGATGTATGATAATTTGGTTCTCTTCATATTGGTATTCCCAGCTATTTCACTGTCATGGAACGCTCTCTTACAAATATCAACTAAGTGATCTACGTGCCTAGATGGTACACGGTGTTCAGAAAAATATGAGGCAAAAGCAATTCAGCTTTTGCGGCTTATTCATCAATGGAATGGTTCATTTTTCACTAAGAACAAATCTTATTTTACTGCCGATTTTGTAGCAGCAAAGATTTTTTGTGCTTCGCAGTGTTTTATGACAAATGAGCATTGATTTTGTTGGCATTCTTTAGCTGAATCTTACAGCACACACAATAACAAGCATCGGAATTGCTATCATCACGTCGTAACCCAGTCTTTCAGTTTAATATACTTCCAGCCATTCTTCTCTAAAAACTGTGTATACCACTTTCTTTTCTTACGTTGTTGCTGATCTGTCTTGTCACATATATTTTAAAATGAGACTAAATGACAATAAAGAAAGATGATCACAGTGCACAAACTTCGCTGGATTATAACATATGTCACTTCGAAAACGATAAAACCTGACTGACCAGTGGTCGAACGAGCCACTATTCCTTATGTATGGTTAATACAGGTATTAAACCCGTTCCATAAAGACTTGCAACATCATACAGGTCAACAGCAGGGATGGTCGATTGGGGAAGATTGCAAACCGTATGCTATTGCATTACTGACTCTGGGGTGATCATCAAGATCCCCAAGTACCTAAACCCATGGAATACCCTTACATATCCGTGCGCAGTCAAAGCTATCTTCATTGCATGTCCGGATTTTTTTTCTTTCTTTTTCAATCTGTGTTAACTGCGTTGCAAAATGTTTCAATTAACTGTTTACTTCAACTGACTTAAAGATTAAATAAATACAATAACCCTTTAAGCTATTTTATTTTATTTACTTGCAAGGGAATTTTATTTTATTTACTTGCAAGGGAACAAAACAAACCCCTAGATTTGATGGCATTATCAAACTAAAAACCCATGAATCCAGCCTGGCATCGAAAAACCCAGATCTGGGTGGAAAAACCCAGCAGTGGCATCCCTGGACTACTAAAAACTTAGGGTTATGAGCATAGATACAGAAGAGAGAGAATGATACAAGTGACAATGATACAAGTGACGATCGCGTGCACGTAAGGCGCCATTGTTATGCAATGATTCTCAGAAAGGTAGCAGCAGCGACTGCAGAGACCAGCAGCAACAAACCCACTTTTGCACAACACCCAGTGCTGGGCCATCAACTGTGTTACATACAGAAACAGAATCACACAAGAACAGGAGATCATATTTCACAAGAAGGTGACATTTTTTCGCTCATGAAAATCTATAACTGTGTTGAAAACAACCTCAAGAGTGTGTTAGATCACAGTCAACTTGCAGTCAACTACACGCCTGGTTTTTGGGCTAATAAAATAATGATTGTTCTAATAAGGTTTTTGTTAAAGCCTATCCACATTAAATTCATGTAGCATAATTAATTAGCATGTAGGGTTAATGTCAGTCCATATTGTCCTCAGTTATCACATAACTTCACACACATCTCTTGCTTTCCAGTTATATGTGTATATATATATATATATATATATATATATATATATATATATATACACACACATTATACTATATATATATATATATATATATATATATATATATATATATATATATATATATATATATTTATGTAATTTATGAATTTTTATCACATCACCATGATTCATTATACATGCATTAAGCTACAAATGTCCTTTGATAGCCAATTCGCTCTACCTTTGAATGAATATATTTTTCATATATGTTAACCGAAACAAGGGAATTTTTTAGTTGATAGTAATTTCGTCCTCTCGTGGATTTGAACCAGCGGATAGAGAAGTCACGACTTGGTGACATTAACGACTTCGCCAGCAAGTGAGGTATAAGTTGATACCGATTCCGACCTGGACAAATCATAGTCGAACGCAGGTATTTGTAATTAGAATCGATATCCAACTCCCCCTGCCATATTAGCAACGTCGAACATTTGCCACACGTAGCTATATTATGATTTTTTATCGCATCACGTGATTTCATTATACATGCATAAAGCTACAAATGTCCTTTAATATACCGAGTTGCTTACCTCGGAATTCAATATATTTTCATGTATGTCAACTGAAGGGGAATTTTTTATTGATAAAATCGTCCTCTCGTGGATTCGAACTAGAGGAGAAATCAGGACTTCAGTGATCTACGACTGGGCCAACAAGTGAGGTATAAGGTGATACCAATTCTGACCTTACAAATCACTGTCAAAATCAGGAATTTGTAATTAGAATCTATATCCAACCCCCTCTGCCATGTTAACAAGTGAAACGTTTGCCGCGTGTAGCCATATACATAATGGGAAAAGAGTTCATGATTTAGAAGAAATATCAAATATAGTAGGTCGCCACCAAAATAAAATCAATAGGTAATAGCAAGAATTTAGATGAACATTTTCGATTAAAAAAACAAAAGGAATGAGAAAAACATATAATAATTTTGAAACAAGTCAACAATTATATACACTGTACCATTTGCACATAGAAGAATTGGATGCTGCATTAAAAACTTGTAGTAACTCTACCCCAGGAAAGGACAATATCTCTTTTTGAACTTCTTGTGACATCTGAAAATTAAAGTCCAACATCAGTAAATAATTATAGACCTATATCACTAACTAGTTGTCTTTGTAAATTCAGTGAAAAAATGGTAAATAATAGAATTGTATGGTATTTAGAGACAAAAATAAAGTTACTAGTAACAACTCAATCTGGAAGTAGGAAAAGTCATTCAACTTTAAAACGCATTAACATCACTAGAGAACAGCAAATCAAAAGAGAATTTGTACAAAGAAAATTACTGTGCAGTCTTATTCGACATTCAAAGGCTAATGATACAGCATGGAGATATTCAATCATAAAATCTCTATATGACATAAACCTAAGGGTGAACTCCCAACTTTTTATACAACATTTCCTAACAGAAAGAACATTCCAGACTAAAATTGAAACAGTATTATCAGAAACATTTGAAATAAAAGAGGGTATCCCCTCAAGGCAGCATACTAAGTAGCACGTTATTTGTATTAGCTATAATAATATTGTTAAAATCCTTCCAAAAGATGTAAACAACAGCTTATATGTTGATGAATTTGCCATTTTTTACACTTCAAACAACTTAGCCACATCCAAAGAATTTTGAATATCTCCATAACTAAAATTGAACAATGGGCATTATCTGTTGGATTTAAATTTTCTGTTGAAGAAACGCAAACAATAACATTTTGTAAGGACCTACGTTGGCTCAAAAATCAAGTTATAGCTCTAAAGCCTCGTCCACAAGGTCGGACTTTGCCTGACAGACTTTGTTCGATGTGACGTCAGAAGTGGAGAAACTGCGGAGAAGGTTCTGACGTCACATTGACAAAGTCTGTCGGGCAAAGTTTGACTGTGTGGACGGGGGCTTTAGCATGAATAACACTCCCACTACAATTTTATCCAGAAGTCAAATTCTTAGGCCTATATTTTGGCAATCATTTGAACTGGAAAGGCCATGTAAGACATACCAAAGCAAAGGCCTTGAATGCTTTAAATATATTTAAAAATTAGCTCATACTTCATTGGGTGCTGATAGAGAAACTTTATTTAAACTGTAAGGCTACAGTTCTACCAATATTAGAACTGGCAGTCCAATTTATTAATTCTGCTAGTGAGACTACTCTCAAAATGCTAGATCCAGTACATCATCTTGGGCTACGTTTAGCCACCGGAGGATCAAATCATCTCCCGTCCAATCCTTGATTGTAGAAAGTGGAGAAATGCCACTCTCTTATAGATTCAAAATAACAACCATGTGCAGAGCTTTAAAAATTGTAAAATAGTCCAGCAGAAACCGAAGATTTATTTACAGACCCAGATTGTTTTTGGAATACAAAAATTATCCCATCCTTCCCTGTTAGAGCTAATAGATTATTTAATGACAATGACCTTTATACAGGCAGTCACCGGGTTACGACGGTCTCGGCTTTCGACGTTCCGAGGTTATGACGCTTTTCAACTTATAATTGCATCAGACATTATTTCCAGGGTTATACGATGCATTTCCAAGGTTACGACGCCTACAAACCGCTCATCTTGAAGTAAAAGATGAAATATGACCAACCAAAATGCAAAAATAATCAATTATTTGATTTTTTTTTACTTTTTTTTTTTAAATGAAAAATGCCATAAGAATGCAGTTTACTTAGTTTTCCCAATTGCACCTAAAAGCATTAAAATGTAACGGTTTTCTTAGGGATTTTTGACGATGTTCCGGCTTACCGATTTTCGGCTTTTCGGATTCTGACGCATCTCAAGAACGGAACAAAACCTCCTGTTGTCGTAACCAGGGGACTGCCTGTAATACTAAATTTTACAACTTTTAAAAAAAACAAAAAAATGCCCCCATGGGTTGATAAGGTGCTCCCCAGATATTGTAACAAACTATGTACAAGTACCAATTAATAAACATTGGAATAACCCCCCTCGCTATGAAACAACTCTGCCTCTGGAAAACATATCAAAGGTAACCAAAAAACATAATCATATATTATAATGATGGTTGTCCAAAGATGATCTGGGAGTTTGGATTCGCTGTTTTAACGGAAAACATTATAAAGCTCCAAGCCTTTTTTACTTAACAAAGCATTAGTGTTACACTGCTGAATTTCTAGCAATAAAAAACAGCATTAACTATCTTTAATTCTGAAAACCAGTTTAAATGAAGTCAACCAATCGTTTAGTGATACTAATGGTCATTAATAAATAAAAATTAAGCTCTTATACTCCAAAAAACAAAACAAAAATTATAAATGGAATTCGAACATACATTAACATGAAACAATGAAAAAGGCAAAAGATATTTGTTTTTACTTCTATGTTGGATACTATTTCACATATATCAGAAGGCAATGAAAAAAGCTGAACACCTATGGCAAAAGAGGGCCTAGAGCATTCCCAATATCAAAAGAATTATTATTAATTATTAGAAGATTTCTATTGAGGCACAGTTAAATACGGTGGATTAAGAAGAAAAGAAATGGGAAAATAAACTAGAGGGAAAGCAACCCTAACAATAAATTAATAGGAGAAATGAAAGGAAACTAACGAACCCGTTGGCCATCATCTTAATCAGATGTGCCAAGCAAGAATTCCAGTAATAGTTGACACGGCTAAGAATTGGTCCCACCTAAAATAACTGATAACAATGGGTTACCTAATGAGTAACCCCTAATGCCCCTAGAACCTTCTTTGGCGCGATTATGTAATGTACAAATAAGCAATAAACCGAAATTTAAAAAACATAATTTACAAAATCTGGTCCAAAATACCACAATCCAAAGAGAAGATATTATTTAGTAATTATTATTCCTTTAAAGATATATTTTGTCAGAAAGTGACAAATGTTCACTTTTTAATATTTCAAAATTCCATTAAATTTCTAATTAATTTTACGATAAAATATTAATATTCATTTATCTAGTTATTAATATATTCCTAATTTAAATAAATTTATTTTTTAATTTTTTAGATAGCAGGATTTATAAAAACTTTTAAAATAGCTTTTTCTAATTCTTTGGCCAGCCCTATCAAGAGTTAATGTTAACTCAGTGGTCTGGTTAAAATGAAGTAAAAAGAAAAAGAAAAAAAGTTAAACTGAAAGGCCTCGTATCTATAAAAATTGGAATTTCTAATCTCCCATACTTAACATTTTTACTTGGCTTTGGCTTTGGGCTCTGTGGCATCCCCAATAAGTCCAAAATTTACACATGCAATTCACCCTTTTCCCTTTTTGAATTGATTGGTCTTTCCGGAAATTTTGCTGGTCTTCTAGGTGCCTTTGAGGTTAACCTCCCTGGACTAACAAAATTCTTGGGTGGGGGCGGGTCTTGCATTACCCATTCGTTTGTGCAATGGACAGGACCACCAAAAATCATCTTTGAGCTTTGACCATACTCCCCCAATATCTTACTCTGCAATTAGCTTTTTGGTATGCCCCTGCCATTATTACCAATTTCAAAAGCAAACTCGGGCTGGTTGCATTGGATCAATAGATTTGCTTATTATTATACCCTTGGCGAAAACAATCAAGGGGGAGGAAACAAACTTTAAATCCCCCATTTTCGGACCTGAGAATAAATTGATTCCTCATCCAACCGTAGGATCCAATTCCGTCTTATCAACTGTTGTTCTAACTATTGATGTCAGGGGATGTCATGTAGAAGCCATGGTCAAAAATGCAGTAACCAATGGAAATCGTGTTATTATTTACCCAGTTGGTGTTTCTTCAACTTCTCTAACCAATTTCCCTCCCACTGGTTTAAAAGTTGAGAACTCTGCTTCAATCATTGACCTCTGATCGTTTCCTGATCTTTATAAAAAACCCATCAAATCCTCTGGAACCATGGAGTCTCCACACTCCCGGCGTCAGTGCCATTAGGCTTGCCTGTGAAAGAAACACTTGGAGTTCCGTCCAAAGTTCATTGTGGTTATACTGGAAAGCTACGGCAGCCAATTGTACTAAGTCCCCTATGTTCAAATCCCAACAACGGCTTTGGCTTCCCTGAACTCAGTTTTCCTCTCTAATCTAACAATAGCCAATGAACCACTATCCCTCACATCCAATCTCCGGAGGTCTACCAACAACAAGTATTCTCTGATATTTCCTAACTGTATCATTTGCAGTTCAAATAAATTCCAACCCCATGTGACACGTGTATTTGAATTTGACCCTTTTTCCCCTTTTTACCGACACTGGTCTGATAAATTCCCTTTTGTTAATATTTGCTACCCTCAAGTTATACACACCTCTTTGGGCGTTTTCACTTCCCTCACTACTGACTTTCACTCCCTCAAACCTGAACTTTCACCATAGTCATTGTAACTATGGATGTAAAAATAACCATCCTCAGATTAAAACCCACCTTTATATATACCTTAATCCCCAAGGCCAATTACTACACAGTCACCTTCCCTCCTGTGAACTGGGGTTATTCCAACCCCATGTTCCACCATCCCATGCTTTGTTTTATCACCCATATTTTAAGTACTTACCAGTTAACCATAACCCCCGCGTTATATTCAGTATCATCGTTATTTAACAATACCACCATTGCGTTATCACCAGTATCACCAGTTATTATCACCCATTATTAATTATCAACACATTGAAATACCTTAGTAATCACTCTTCATAGCCTTGTTTTACCGTGGTTTCCCATGTAATACCCACATAAGGAATAAAAAACACCCGGTATCCCCCCACCGTTTTATGCCATTAACAACCTGTATGAAAACCAATATCCTGTTTCTCCTGCATGCCAGGATGGCCCAAACAAAAGTCCTGTTCTATGCCCTACACAAGCCCTTTAAGATTGCCCAAAAACTGGCGTTCTAATTAATATCCAATCAACAGCGTGAGTTTGCACCCGCCTTCAAAAACCCCAAGGTTTTTAATCAATGGGGCTTTGCACATTCACACACCAAGGATCTTCTGTTGAGGGTTTCAGGGGGTATTGGCCAGAACATGGACTGATATAGACCATAGTCCAATTCGATTTAAACCTGAAGTTGCCTTATCTTACAAAAATTGGGATTTCTCTACATCACCCAATTGTTTCTTTTTGTACTTATCAGACCTGGGCTTTCTGGGGCGTCCCCCATGAAACCACAAATGATCAACCAAAGGCTTATGATGAAGGGTTGATGGAGTTCTGCATCCTTTGAAAATAACGAAGCTACAATAACTCATGGAATCATGTATGCTTGGAGTTCAAAACCAAAAACAAAACTATAAACGAATGGAGGAGTCAATGTTGCAAGAAAAAAACAAAAGATTGGTGCTGGCACCCATCAAGCAAAATTCCAACATGTAATAGCCATAAAGACGGGTAAAAAGAAGATGCAAAAAAGAATCTACAAAACTCAATAGAGAAAGGAATCTGCTTTGATTTGTGACCAAACCAGCACCAATTCAAAAGATTTCACGATTGGCCATGACATTGGCTTTACATAAAAAGTCTTGCAGTGATGCTGCCATGAACCTTAACTAAGGTGTGATAAAAGAAACCTCTGGCCAAAACATAGTTTGGTGAAGATATGTCTCCACTAAGGACTTATATGTTGTCCATCCCATTCTTGTCTTGGGAACTAGGGTTTTACAATAGGGAAAGAAGCCTGGCTCTGTCTAAATTCCTCTGAAAAATTGGAAGATGAATTATGTGCAGTAACAGACAGGAACTTCGGTTTTCAATATACCTTTGGGGTCTCCTCGGTTTTTGCAAAAACATTGGCGAAAGTGCCAATTGAATTACTTATCATCATCAACATTGGACCGTCAGCATCAACTATGATTAGGGTTCTGGAATTGACTAAAGCAGGGCTGTGGATGGAAGAAGTAGCTTGTCCCATACCACTAAATAAAAGGACTCTTTACAACTTGGTGCTGTTGAACAGTCGGGGCCCCATAATCCAAGGGCCACAACAGCACAAAACATGGATAGGCATAACTTTTTTCAGCATCCGAAGCGCTGATTGTAAGGGCCCAAACGACAGAAACTTGGCCCAACTCATCCAAACGTAGAAACAAAGTGAAAAAAGTACCTTCTGTTCTTTCTTTCTGAATATAATACGAGTGTACTCCCTCGCTCACTTTATACATGGCAATCCCCTTTTTCCTTCATTTCTGTGGAGATGCAGGTGACACCAACAAGTTGTGCTTTCTGGAGCATATTTTCTTCTTGAGCGCGTGAGTTGGCTTGGAAGAAAGTCAGTCTTTGTCAGAAGAGTTGAAACTGCCTGTGGTCAATACCTTTGACAGGACATTCATGTTGCCTTTTTCCAAGAGGCAGCTCATTCAAATTGTGCATGTGAGGAAAACATGCCATGGAAACATATCTCAATCCTAGCCAAACCCCAGAGTTCTAGCAGTTGATCAGCCACTATTTGCAATTAACAAGTAGATCCAATAGGAATGGCCATTGCAGTATGGTGATGTGGTTTCATAAGGTTTGGTGGGTTGTATTTAGAAATGGGCAGCCATTCAAAATTCGTTGGTGGATCTCTTAAAAAGACCATTGGTTGGACTGGTGCTCCTGCAGAATCATAAATCAGCTACTCCTGGAACAGTCGATTCGTTAATCTCTGCTTCACATGTTAAGAAGACATGTCTAGCCCACCAGGTGAAACAGCTTGCCAGTTTACATAGCGGGAGTGCAAAGCCCACCTATATGGTATAAATTATACCAGTAATGCAGGAATAGTAAAGATCAAAGGTGTGAAAGCTCGGATCAGAAAATGAGTGGTCAAGTGTTGCCACCATCAAGGTCCATACCTGAGTCTAATATCAATTTGGTAACAAGCGAACATGCTGGGGGAGGGAACTTGTATTCCTTTTCGTTCTTTGCCCTGGACCCATGAACATTATGCCAGTTGGCTGTTTCAATTCATTTGTGAGGCCATGGAGGCTCCTCCAAAAAACGACACAGTTTTCTTGCAACTCACAAAAGGAAATTTGTCACTGTCCCACATTTTTGTGGAAACTCACAAAAGGAAATTTTCACTGTCCATAAAACCATCTCGCAATGCAAACAGTATAATGCCTCATGTAAAAGGTAGATTGGGGGAGCCATCATCTTATTTTGAAGATGCAAGGTGCTCCTCAGAAGGTGGAACAGGGGCTGGGCCTGAAGTAAGCTTGTCTGATCGATGAGTTTGAGACTAGAAGTGTTTGCTTATCAAAACCTGAGGATCAAACTATCATGATGAAACTGAATCTGTGCAGAACAGGTTTTCTTGAAAATGGTTTGAAGAATCTAGCAAAAGTATTCAAAAAATAAATGGGCAACCCTTTTGGAGGAAGATTCAGTGGATCTGATTGTGGCTAGAGTCATTGAAAGAATTATGAACAGCAAAGTCAGTTGAAGTCATTGAGATCTTATAAAGGCGCAATTGACAGGACACAATTTCACAAAACCTTATTTGAGATTACTCAAGAAAACCCAGGAAATTCTCTATGCGCCAGTACAACGAAGAACAAAAATTTTATTCAGTTTCGCAAAATGTTTTGTGCTACAGTATCCCACGGGCAAACAGTCCCACTGGCAAAGAACCATAAAGGAAAGGAAACCGTCAACTCTATTCTCCACGCCTTTTCGCCCTTTTCAATAATGGAAGAAACAGACAAGTGTGACGTTAAATGAATTCTTTCAAACGTTGAAAATTCAAAATTGGCCCCACCATCACTGGCACAAGAATGGGCAGGATGCATCAGGGCACCAAGTACAGCTGCCAAGACAAAGCCTACCGTTTCTGATTTGTTATCATCTTTTTGCTTGCTGCATATACTGCAAAGCATGAAAGATAATCTCAGTGCAGTCATATGTATAGTTCAAACACACTGATAGTTGTCATGTGTCATAGTAGCATCCTAGCATGGAAAAAACTAAAAGGGTTTGGACAAACTATGGTTTTAAATTCAAAGAAGCGGAAAAGTCTTAAGGTGGAATACCTGTCTGTGAAATTGCAGCAGCCATGGGACCAAAAGCTTCAGCCCTTCCTTTTTTCATGCAGTTTAGTGGGTGTGACACAGTGTCTGCCTTTCACTGGAAAGGGGAAGAAGGTCTCATGGCCAAAACATGGACTATTTCAGCGTGCCCCCCCAACCCCCACCCTCACCAAAGATTCAACCCACCACCAGCTTGTAGAAATAATTGAAGTGAGTTCGTGTGCTAATCTACTAACCAAACAAAGCAGTTTCATATAAAGATGTAAACTGAGGCTAGACTTCTTGAATCTCTTTCGCAAGGAAGCAAGAGTTTATGATTGGATTCACCCTACAAGGGGCTGCTCTTAGAGACGCCATTGGCAAGAGGAGCTGTCTTTCAAGAACGGGGTGGCAACATTTGGAGTCAATCTTGTATTATGTCATCCAATCTTGCCCAGTCCAAGAAACTCGGGATGACCCAACAGAATTGATGGTGCCTTCGGCTTTGTTTTGTATGGGACAAGACTTTTTGCCATAGTAGCAAAATCTTGCCAAGAATTTGAATAAGTTGTGGCTGCAAGAAGGGAAATGCTGGGTGCAGGGTTGCAAGTGGCTTACAAGTCTGGACTTAGTTTGACCAGCTCTTTGCAGCTGCACTTGCTAAAAACTGATTGATACACGAAAACATATTTGGTATCTATCAAGATATCATCTATAAACATTTTTAACCCTTTGGCATCCATTTTTGGAAATATGGTTGGCCATATTGGAAAGACGAGTTTCAGTTTTATCTCTTAATGACAGTAAGAATGCCAAAATATAAATGCCAACAATCATAAATGGACAGCATGCAGCTTTTGGTAGGTCATATTGATGAAAATATTTGAAATATTGAGCAAACAAATTTTGCCGGCCACCCCCATTTTGGAAAAACGTGTCAGCCATCCTTGGAAATCGTAACTGTATTGCGGTGGACAGAGGTTGATTTTGCGTCCATGGGGATAATAGGTTCTTCATGACCAAATCTGTTGCTTGTCTCACCATTTGCACTTTTTCCTCCTATCCCTGCTCCACAAAAATAATGAATTTGAGTTTTTAATGTTTGCAAATTTATTTTCTTTCAATCTTGAAAATGCGACGACTTGGAAATCGTTCGGTTGGAAACGTCTGGCATGAAAATAAACCTGTTAAAACGGGAATGAATTGCCTTTCCCTAAGCACTTTTTCCTTCATGGTTTTATACTTTGAGGACCCAGCTCCGGTTCCTTATACTAAATTATTATATTCGGTGTTCCACTTTGATGCTAAATTCAGGTATTTATTTGTCGAAGGCCCCGGTCCTCTGGGGTGGAAAGTTGTGAAGTGTCTGTGGAAACGCCAGGTCTTCGCCTTTCTTTCTTTCTTTCTTTCATGTTACACCTGTGTCCAGTGTAGGCTCCACTTGACTGGTATACCGAAAACCATCCTTCCAATTAAATTTCAAGGACCGTCATGCGCAAATAAGAGACTAGAATTTTTGACCTCAGATAAAAATGTTACTCTGTTTGCTTTCCGTTTTTGAAAAACACGTCTCTCTCTCGCTCTCTCTCTCTCTATCCTTCTCTCTCTTCTCTCTCTCTCCTCTTCTCTCTCCTCTCTCTCTCTCCCCTGTGTCTTTGAGAGAGAACAAAGATTTATGATTACTCTCGTATCTCTCTCTTCTTCCTCTCTCTCCTCTCTCCTCTCTCTCTCTCTCTCAATCCTGTGACCTTTGAGAAAGAAATGAAGATTTATGAAGTCAGTGTTGCTTTTTTTTGAAGTTCTAGTCGTGAGTGAAGAAAAGTTTGAAGGCTTATGATAATGAAATGTTGAAGATTTCGTTTTTATTTTTATTATCATTTCTCCCTTATTATTTCTATTGCACTGGAATTCTGTGTACTATTTTTGCTTACTCGGGGAGTAAGCTTACAAACTCACTTTGTAGTTGTTTTCTTGTTTTTTGTTTTTTTGCTGCTTGATCATCTTGTTTTTTTTGGGGGTAGGAAAGGCCTAAAAAGGTTTGTTTTCGCTTTGAGTAAAGAAAAAAAAAAATACAGGAAAATTTTCAGGCTAGGAGATACTTTATGACTTATTTTATTAGAATGGAAATGTGAAATACTAAATAATGTACCATGTTTAAAGAGTATAGAACAATTATTATTTCAATAAAAATATAGTGTAATTTATTTTCATTTTTTCGTTGGTGAAACAACACTCCATTTGATTGAGTTTTAAGCCCTTCGCCCGCACGAGTAAGCTGGAGGACGGATCACACTTTGTTTCTCATTTAGTGAATCCTTAGTTTCTTCTGCTATTTTCTTCCTCCGATGACCTCTGTTTCCTTGGGTGATTCTCTCCCCTCTTCTCTCTCTCTCTCTCTCTCTTCCTCTTCTCCTCATTCTCTCCCTCTCTCTCTCTCCTCTCCATCAATCGAGGTAACGACATCACATGCGATGTTAATGAATGAAGTTACTAAAGTGCAATGCGAGTCGTTTTGTTTAATATTGAAGCAACGAGGAATTTATTTTGATAAGCGACGATTTATAAACATTCATCCGTTCCACAAAACCACGTAAATAAGAACCTCTCCAGAACAAACTGAGAATTTTTTTTTTTGTTAATGAAATGTTATACTTTGGTTTTTTTTTTGTTTTTTCCCCAACATTTTTATCCTGTACTTCCTAAATTTTTTCCTGATGGTAAGGTAAAGGCCGTCGGTTCGTTTCATTTTGGTTTATATCTCTCTTTTGTTTCCTTTCTTTATTCCTGCTTCCATCAGCATTGTTTCAGTGGGCCCGGAATCTAGAAGTCCTTTTGTTATTGGGGCGGGGGTGGGCCACTTATATTATCATGTATACTAGTATGTAACATGTGGCACCACACATACCAGTTACATATATTAATCAATATTTATCAAATGCGCACGCACCACAAAAAAAAAAAAAACACACAACAACATATATATTTGGATGTTTTTTTTAAAAAAAAATAAATATATATATATATATATTTTAGGGACATTGTGCCCTTGTATGATAAGGCGCCCTCCTATGAGGTAATGTTAGACTTGCGATAATCTTTACCGCTAAGTCCGGTTGGGTATTGCCCACTTCCCATTCTTCAATGGGAGTGTCTTGGGGTTTGTAGATCACTTTACGAAGTCGGTATTATCTTCTTGTTTGTATGACGACGATGGTGTTAAACCTCATGATGATTCGGTGGAGGAGGTTTGTGCTTGTAGAAAAACACGAAGTTAAAAATTAAAAATATATTTTAATTTTCTTAGTTTACATGGGGTGAAGGATCAGTTATGATTGTACAATTCCTTCTAATAATGATAGCTTGATTGCATTCTGCCCCAATCGATGATGGCTAATTCTACTCTCTCCTACATGATAAATCTTCGGTAAAAATAGGTACAGGTCTTCTAATGACGAATAGCTCACTCTATTCTGCCCGTTCTACCATTTCTTGTTATAAGTTATCAAGGAAAGCAGATAGTTAATCTCGAACATATGAAAACATACAATCATATGACATAGTTTCATAACGAACATACAATCAAAATGAGGACACGCTACAGGATCACGTAGGACCGTTTTGAATTATAGGTTCGCGGGGGGGGTAAGTTGTCTCAAGCTAGGGAGCCTTGACCTTTGAATGTTTTTATAAAAACAATTGAATGACTTACAGGTGACTGCATGTTATCCTTTAGCCTACTTTTATTGTCTTACGTCATCGTTTATCGTTCTCTAGTCCCTGATCACCATTCCTGCAAGCAATCTGGTTGACCTTTTTTAGTTTTAGTCGTTTTATATATAGGGACTAACATTGCCATATTTTTATTATGTAAATTTTTACAATTTTTACTATCATATATTTCATCTATCGATTTTATATATAATATAATATAATAATATATATTATATACTATAATATACGTATAAAATACGTAAATTTATATATATCTACACACAACACACACACACACACACATATATATATAAATATATTATATAATATATATATCTAATAATCTTATATCAAATTTAGGTCAGTAATAATTTACATCATTATGCACGTACCACTATTATATGTACAGAGAGAGAGAGAGCGCGAGAGATGGAAGAGAGAGATGAAGGATTGAGATGCTGAGAGAGAGAGAGCGATATAATTAGAGCTTGTATGAAATTGGTACAGTTTTTTGTTCCGTCTCCAACCAGCTGTAGTTCACAAAGGAACGTAGCAGAATGAAGTTTGCTTTGACAAATACAAGCCATTAAATACATGCATAAAGAACGAGACAAATTATTATATAATTTCATTTCAGTGTTTCTCTGAATATCAAGATTTAATTACTGCCCTGAGATTTACAATTATTCTGCTTACAAAATAAATTCTCACCTGCGGGAGGATCTTTTGGAGAAGATGTTGAAATGATCAGTGTCATCTGAAGTACCTCGGTGAATATGAAGCTTTGCAAGACCATTCGACCTTTCAGAGCTCGTTATTGCTTTCCTGTATGACTTGATGAGATTTTG
>NC_087202.1:462483-477590 GCF_015104395.2 Macrobrachium nipponense
AGGAATAGTCCATAGAATGGCAACAAGGTAGCTAACTGGAGGTAGATGGGTGGTGAGTGGGAGGAATCCCTCATCACCTGCCATCAACAAACTTTTTTTCAGCTGCAGTTGAGTTAAGACATTTTGCCACTCTCCAACTGACCATCCAGTTGAAACTTCTTCCAACTGTTGCATTGTATGGGTGGTGTTTGCTTTGTTTAACGTTGATTTGAAAAAATAACTCCAAAGGTATGCACGACATAAGCAGGTATTTGACCGCTTTATATTTTTAGTGTTAGTGTAACCAGTTTTCTTTTCTACAATGGTGCTAGGAATGTGATGACAATTGTATTTTGCAGTGGAGAGTTTGGTTTCAGCAAAGGAAGGCCAAAAGGTATTCACAGATTTCTTTAAAGAGTATATCTGGGTTCGACCTGTGTCGGCCGGTGAAATGGTCCTGTAGCACACATTTCTTAGTATAAATAGATTCTAAATATACCAGAGAAAAAGCTAAAATGGAATGCTGAAGTTACTACCTTCAGCTTGAACACCCAAGGGCGTCAGTATAAGCACTAGGGCGAGTGGTGGCCACTCTCACAGGACTTCTGCCAATTAGAAGATTCCTTTCAAAGTCCCTCACAAGGGAAGAGCCGTTACAAGGACTACCACTTATACCTTCTGCTCGCTACTACTACCACCCACGCCCGGCATCTTCATTCCTGTAATTAGCGCATTGCTTTCTGCACGTGTCTCTCGTTGCTCCCCGTTGTGTGCTTTTTGTTGACGCTATGTCTGCTTCTGAGCTTCCAGCTTCTTCATCCAAGTTGAGTATTCCATTTTACGTTTTGGTAATTCGTGTGGTCACAATGCATTCTCTTTTTAGCCTTTTTTTGGCCCTTAGTTCTCGCAAACCAGGGTGACGCTCTTTCATCCGCCATCTTGGGTGCATCTTCAGACGCGTGCGTTCTTTCCTTGTTTGATTATGATTACATTTGCTCACAGTTTAGTTTTTACCGTTTTTTCGTATTCCCATGCAATTTCATAATTCCTGCATTATCTGGAGTTCTGATTTTACGCTATTTATTTATACGGCGTAGGCTCTAACGCGCTCCTGACGTCCTCTGGCGTCTTTAATTTATTGTTTATTTCACCCTCTAGCCTCTGGCTTTCTCCTCAGTCCCTCAGGAGCGTGTTCGTTCCCCTTCGTACTTATTCTTTATTATGTATTATTTTATGTGTATAGTGTATTTGGGCTTCCAGTTAGCCTATTGTACGCTACCCTTGTAGAAAGGGCGATTCCTCTCTCTCTCTCGCGATTTTATGCATGCATGCTTTATTGTTTTTCGATGTTAGCCACCTATGCACTCGATTTTATGCACATTTATGATTTTCATTTCACTGTGAGGTTGGAAGTTTTGCTCTCCTTCTCTGGCTTACCCGACCAGGCCTAGGCTAGGTTTTGGAAGGTAGGCCCCCATTATCAACACCCACCTGTGCTACGGTGCTCGCTGCGAGGACGATCCAGGATAGAGAGTCCCTCTCTTGTCATGTTTGTCGGGCCTAAACCCTCCCTACCTGACCAGATCAAAATTTTGATTTTTGAGGGTTTTGTTGGGTTCCTATCATCCACGTCATGACGTCCTTGGAGGCCTAACTAGCATACCTGACCGGATCCGTACCGATCTCGGAGCGTTAGGCTAGGTCCCTGCTGGGTATATCCTTTTTCACCTTATTGTCCCCTTTGCTATTCTTCCAGTGATGCCTCATTAAGGGATTTTGACGAAGGAAAAATCTATTTCTGGGCAACGACCTGTGTCGCTCTGTGAAATGGTTCCTTTGATACTATTTCTTAGGTATAAATATTGCTATTCATCCTAGGGAAAAAAGAAACAATATAATGCCAAGATAAAATGGCTTCGCTCACCTCATAATACGTAAGTGTCAGTATAGTAAAGGGAGGCGAGTGGAATCATCTACCGGGCAGAAGGTCCTTGCCATTTCTTAGGCTTCTTCCTTGCGACCAAAAACCCCCCAACTACGGAGGAGGCCCGTGGGCTAACCCAGCTCCCGGTAGCCACTTCTAACTACTACCTCAGTGAGGCAGGCCCTCCGACCGCCCTGTGAGACGTCATTCCTGAAGATAGCCTCCAAGCCTAGGGGTAAAGCTGGGTGAAGGACAATTCTAACTACAGGGTGGGGTTTCCCACAGGGCGGACCACAGGTCGTTGTCCAGAAAATAGTATTTTTTCCTTCCGTCAAAAATCCCTTTTCTAGGGCTTAACCTGTGTCGCCCCTGTGAAATAGTACCGCAGAGAATGGGCGTTAAAACCCAATACCAAGCTTTGAGGGACCAGTAACAGATAAATAAGAAGGTAAAAAACCAAACACCCTTGTAAGGGTTAATAGTATAATATGATCAAGCTTAAATTAGCAGTCTTATTACAATTAAAAGTTAATGGTATAGAACCCTTCCTAAACATGGGTTAGAACTTAATATTGAATTAGCCTACCGCAAACAAGGCAAAATAATATATACAAGGGTAGGCAATAAAGACAGGAATAACAAGTTGACTTTATACATAAACAACTGGAAACTGAATCCCAAACGAGAATGATGCCAAACAATAACAGCAATACTCAAGGTAAACACAATTAAACATAGAGGTGCGACTAAAATCTAAGAGTAAGGGTGGCAATGGGGGAGGCAGGCAGAAGGGTGGAAGGCTAAACAAGAAAGTTATAAGAATTATTAAGTCAAGTCAGGAGAAAACTGGTGTTTCCAGGCTGCCACTGGCTGGAAATTTGAAAGGGCTTCCAAAGGTTTTAGGTAGTTGTCGTTTGAAGACTGGTCGGAGATTTCCAGCCTGTATATTTCTTAAGATCTGTCAAAATTCATATTTTGTTGGAAATAGTTAATTTTGATGTGGGCCAACTGGCCCTAAAACTCGTTGGCCCCCGGGCGAGGAACAGGACTTCTGGGTTGGCCTGTTTAATGAAGTAATAAAAAATTTTGAAAATTTCTGTTGGCCTGATCCCTTTTAGGGAGATTGTACCGGGAGACCTTCCTTATCCTAATGAACAATGGATCCGTGAAGATTTCAGAGTTGTTCTACCGCCTTAGGTAGGCTCTTAAATGAGTTGACAGGACAAAGAGAGATGTTTCTTGAGGAGTACAGATAATAGGATTTTCCACGAGGTACCGCAATCTGTCCTGTGGATCTTTCATTTTTGGGCTAGGAAGTGGGGCGATCTGGGGATAAGAGGGACCTCCCCCTGAGGGGAGGAACTCAATGTGACCCAGTTCCCGCTTGATAAGGCTGAACAGTTCTGATATTCTAGCTCCATGAGGCCTAAACTTACGTAAAAATTATGGTTTTCCTCAGGAGGAGATATATAATTGCAATTGCAAAGTCATTGTTAATGTCCGGGCGAGGCCAGTTTGAGGACATCATTTAAAAACCCCAAAGAGACTGATTTAGGTCTCTGTTGATGGTCTTAATCTAGCACAACTATGGCTTTTTAGCTTTTGGTATGGAGGTAAAGTACGAATCCAGTAAGATCTATGCCTAAAAAGACCAAACTGGAAGATTCTTTTTGAGAGGCTGATTTGGTCGTAGTGAATGCGTGGCTTCGCTGGCTAAACCTTTTTCTCAAACAATGATCTTAAAAGAAAGTTAGTGACTAGGTTCGTTGTCATGCCACTTGAGAGTTTGGAATCCATTTAAAAGGGGAAACCTTTCTAGGCTAAGTTTTTTTTTTTTTTCTTAAACAGAATGAGTCAATTATTGAACGCAGGGTAAGAGTTCCCGCTTTTATCTGATTCCAAGAAATGAAATATTGCTGGGATCAATTTCTTGGCATTCCTTCCATAGGTGGCGAATTTGTCAAGAAAATCCATAAAGTTAAGGGGTTTTGTCTGAATTTCTTGAGGAAGCGGACACAAGTCTGAGTTTGGCACTACCCTGGATTAGTTTGGGTGTTGGGAATCCGTTAGGGGCCGGAGTATCTCAAGCTCTAAGAAGTAGAGGGAACCAATTGCTCCTTTGGGCCACGTTTTGGGAGCTACTAGAGGCTACTTGGCCACTTGAATGGTTTCCGCATAGAGTTTGTTTAAAACTTTCAGGAGAAGGTTCACCGCGGAGGGAAGAGGTAAAGGTCTTGCTTCCATGTGTTCCCAATCGAGGATCATTGCGTCCTTTGTAGGCATATGCTAGATGGAATCGAGGTTGGGTGGCCCACGTAACAAGGGAGTTTGTGGTTTGTGACTCCGTGGCAAAAGAGATCTAGCTTGAAGTCCCGGGACTTGTAGAACTGATCCAATTGAACGAATTCCTGTCCAGTGTCCATTCCGATTCCGCAAACGGAACGGAGGGCGAGATAGAGCGTGACTGGCTACTGAGCGTTTTCTTTGACCCCGTCTCCTGCCAAGTGAGTGGGCTGACAGGTGGCCATTTGGTTCTTTGTTTGGGCCAAGAGAGAAGATTCGGGCTATCATGACGTGGTTCAAAAGTGGTTTGACTTGGAATCCGCACCCTCTGTTGATGCATGTGTACCACCACTGGGCACTGTCCAGAACTAGTTTGAAATGTGCAGTTCTTGGGGCGGTCGAGTCGTTTCAGGTGTGAGGAACACTGCCTTATGGCTTTCCAGTAGCCATTGATATGTAAGGGCTTGACGGAATGTTAAACGGAAACCAAGTTCCATTTGAACTTTTTCGTGCTGAGAGTATCCTCCCCACCCTGTTAGTTGAGGGGGCGTCCCGCGTGTGGATCACTTAATGATGGAGGAGGAAATTGTAGGTGGAATTTGGCCTTTTGATAGATTCTTTTGTCTCCGTCCAAGGGGTCGGAGACGTTTTCGTAAAGATCGCCGGGATAAAAGGGTTTTGGTCCTAGTTTTGTCCGTGTGATGCTGCAATTCGCTTTTGAATGAGGGCGCCATACTCCTGTTTTCATATCCTTCCGAGTTTTTGGCTCTTAGAACAGAAGCGTGCTGTGACTGATGCAAATAACTGGAGTGAGCCCTCAGGATCCTCTCCCTGGCAACCTCCGGGATGTTTTGTTGTTGTTTGAGAAATTGCTTTGTTAGCTCTTGCTATTTTCTTTTCCATTTCCTCTTTTCAACGACGGTAATCGATAGAGTGTGGTGATTTGCCAAGTACCTCACTGAAGGCCTAACCACTGGAATCGGGATTCCGGTGTTAGTCTGGACTTGGTTTTGTTTTAATATGGAAACCGCTAAAAATGGTTTCCGCATGAAAATTTGATCAGCCTTGACCGGGGCGTTGGAGCGTTCTTTATGGCAATTCTTTGGGGTTTCTTTGGCCCGCAAATAATGCCAATCGTCCAGATAAGCCAACTAGCATTATTCCCGGCTGGCCCTTTTCCTTAGGCTTCTTGCCGCTACTAGGCTTCCCGCCGCAATTTGGTGAAAATCCTGGGGGCTAATGTTGAGCCCCGAATGGGGGCATTATACTTGAAGGAGTAGGATTTGTTTCCTAGTTTGAAGGAGCCTAGGAATGGCGAAAAAAAAAAAAAAAAAAAAAGAAAAAAACGGAAGTGTCTGGCTATGGGAACAATGATAGTAGGCATCTGTAAAGATCTATAGAGGTTGTGAACGGCCCCGAATCGGGGAAGTAAGGTCCGTACCGCTCGGCGAAACGGTCAGGGCAATCCTGAAACTTGTCGCAATGAAATGTTAATAAGTTCAAGATGGGACAACAGTCTAATAAGAATGAATCCTTTGGTTTTCTGAGTCTTTGCTTTGGCCAACGCTGAACAAGGCCGTCCTTGTGGAAATTTTAAAGATTGTTGAACCTTCTTGAGACTAACCCTTTCCTTTGAAGCCAAGGGAGGATGCTTGGGTATCATGCTCTGCCAATTCCGCTGTTTGGTGCTTGATAGAATTTGTTGGTTGGAGGAGGGCCCTCTAGCCAAACTCCAACCTAGGCCTTTGGTTACTATAAACTGCTGAGCCCAGGGGCCTGAACCTCCACCGGCTGGGGGAAAGAGGCTACAGTCTCCATACCCTCCTTAACCTTGGGGCTTCTCACTGCTGCTTGCCGAGGGGCCGGCCCAGACCCTTGGGCTCGGCCTCCGGAAGCCACTCTTCCCCTGAATCTTGTAGCCCGCCTGCCGAAAACCCTCTGAAATACGAGAGGCACCCTCTTGCTGCTCTGCTCGCCTCTCGTGAACCTCTGTTGAAAAGCCTGAAAAAAGTTCTGGTTTTATTCAATGCGAAAGAGTTGTAAGTCATGGGGAGACAGCAAAGGAATGTGGAACAGGCTGAGGGCTGCTGTGATGACCTGTGGGGTCACGGAACAAGGTATTGTTGTTGACCATTAGAAGAGGAGTGTTTGAGGAGGTTGTTGGCCCCTTTGAGGTGTTTTGGGACCGCTTGGAACCAGGCGTCTGCTTGGGGGAGGGGTCTGGAAGGGGCAAGAACTTCCTTGCTTTATTCTTCTTAAATCCCTCTGGTTCGGACCCGCAGAGGATTTCCTGTTTCCGTTTAGGGGAGTACCGAGTGCCCCACCCGGAGCTGACCCATTGGAGGTAAACTGGTTTTACTTTGGATCTGGCCTGGCATGTAAGGAAGCCTCTCCTCCAACCTAAGGCTGGTGCTCGGGAAGCTAAGGCTCCGTCCGCCCCCTGTAAATTATATGGGAAGGTAAGTCTATCAGGTTTATTGTTTGGTTTCATGGGGAATGGTGCGCGGTTGGCCAAAGGTCTATCCTGGCCAGGACAATGTGCGCCATTCGGCCTTAGCCTATAATTCCTTACCTAGGGATTTATAGGAAAGTCGTAAAGGTCAGCACTGCAATGGTGTAGGCAAGGGCAAAACCCTTTTAGGCCATTGACTTTGAACAAATGGCTCCTTGCCTGGTACACTAGAGCCGTCATTTTCAGCCATTTACGTCATCGGAGGAGAGGGATCTCGCAAGCCTCTGGATCCGGGGCGTCGTACTCCGCCGTCTGGATGAAGGGAGTCCGACAATACCATGGGAAGTCCCTCTTCGGCTAAACGAGAGTGGTGGCGCAGTCCAGGCCGCTTAAGTTTTCCCTACTGCGAAAATAACGTTGGTACTGCTCCGCCTTGAAGTAGGCCTCAGAGGTCTTGGGAACGCCAGGAGAGAGGTGGGTTCTGTCTCCCGGAGTTTGGAGGTCAAAGGCTTTCGTTCCGTTCAGGGCTGCCTGAAAACGTTGGGCTTCCACTGACCTTCTTAAGGGTAAGTGGTAGCCGGAGTAACCTTCCACCGGAGTAAAAATGGTAAGGGTGAAAAGGGCTCCTAAAGGCCGTGATGCGAGTATTCTGGCGGCACCCCTTATTACTCTTCCAGGGTCTTCTCAGCAGAGTTTGTTGAGCCGGCCTCAGTTCCCTAGGTAAAGGATCACGGTTTCCTTAGGGAACTTTGTCTTCTCTGCATCAGTGGCCTGCCTTCCGTGTCAGGCGGTACGTAGCCCAATGAATGGGGGTTGAAGGTTCCCTGGGAAAAGAAACTCAAAGTTTTCCAGCCTTCGAGTTCCAATGGCCTTCAATTGGTCAAGGCAATCCCGTTGACGAAACGGAGCATGTGAGGCCAATCCTCCAAAGGATTGGCCCTGCCTTGAATTCAGGCAGTTGGCTAGAGTCTGGCAGTTGCCTAGAGGAGTTCCCTGCCGGCGATCGGTAGGTCTGGATCCCCGGCGATGGCGTTTCTCTTGAGCAGAGCCAATGCGTTTCCGCCAGGGCTTGCATTGACTGGCCGGCGGATGACGCAACAGTAATGCTTGAGAGCTGGGAGAGTACCGGTGCCAACCTTGTTATCTACCAAGGTTCCCAGCGATAATCCCCATCCTGCTCTAATAGATGTTGGCCAAGCAAGCTTTCGGGATCGAAAGGGGGCGGGCAACTTGGCGCCCAAATCCTTTCCGAGACTTACGTCTGGGGGACCGAGGCTCGAGCGCTTGACGAAGAGGCTGCCCATTGATCTGACTGTTTCCCGGGGTGGGGAGCCGGAGTTAACAAGCGTCCGTATAAGATGTCCGGGATTTCTTAGGGAGGGACTTTTTTCAGTTTGTCCCACGGAGGTCGAGCTTAAACTTTGGGGATCACTTTGGAAGTGAAGCCGCTTAGGTGGTGGAAGGCGAACGCCTCGTTGGTCCTTCAGTGAAGCCCGCCCGAAAAGGGTAGAAGAGGCTAAAGGACCAGTAGCAAGGAAGATGGAGAAATAAGGGAACTCAGGAAAGGGCCCTGAGAAAAGGCCCCCGCACCGCATAAGCCTGCCCCTGTACTGCCCCACGACCTTCACCTGTGGCCCATGTGGGTCTAACATGCCATGGGCTTCAAGGCGTCGAGGTTCACTAGCCGCTAACGTCTTCTGCCACGTCCACTGCCTTGCGAAATACCCCATGCCTGGAGGGAGATCATGACTTGGAGGTCTGGCTAACAAAGGGGCGGCCTAACTAGGCAGGGTCTACCAACTGAATGCCCTTCTTGGCCCCAGGGAAGATGAGGATCAGACCATGTCCTGGGTGAGGATGTATGGGATGGATCCTTTTGAGTTCCGACCAAAATCCCTCCCACCCAGGCTTTGAGGGGTCACCAAAGGCCTTCGTTCTTCTCTTCATCCGGTAACCCAACTGTAAGTAAGGTCTAGTAGTTAGGGAAGAGGGAGGGGACGTAACGGATCGTGACTAGAAATAATTATTGACTAGAATAATGTGTTCCACCTTGTGAAATATAGTCAGCTATCCGACGCGTATACAGGTATTGAAATGGCTGACGGAGACTAGGAAAAGCTTACTACTAAAGAAACGTGGCTTATTCGCCTAACTAGAATGTAAGCAGGTTTTGGCACCTTCAATGGGTGGCCCAAGAAATCCGATGAAGTCCTGTATCCTTCAGCTGCAACAGTCCTAGCATGGGAGCGGCAAGGCTGTATGCCGCCGCATGGGTCTTGCAGTAGAGGCAGCTGGGCAACCGCGATTGTTCCTGGCTAACAACAAAACCTGTAAGTCAAATAGGATAACATTGAGTACCAATTGACAACCTCTTGAAGGAGGTACTTAAGTTTAAATATCCGTGGGTGGCCGGAGTGGAACCTCGACGGATAGGTCTCTACGTATAAGTGGCTTGCAAAAAAGGGACTGCCGGAGTGAGCTCTAAAGCTCACACCCGTATGAATAAGGACTTAAAATAAAGGGGGCATGCACTTAAAATTAACGTAGAAAATGGTTACGGGGGAATAGCCTCTGACTCCATGTAAGCTCACTTAGTTATATGGGTAAAATTAAACTCCGTCGGGCCCGGAGTTGTGATTACTGAGCGAGAGGGGTTCAGCTCCCTGGGTGAGAGCCAAGGATGGAACATGAGGCAGAACTATAACCCCCGGGGTAACAGTATAAAATAAATAAGTCCTTAAAATAGTGTAACAGAAAAAATATCATATCAGTGGGTGCCCGTGTGAACTATCCTATGTGGATAGGCTCCCAGTAAATCCCTCCCCCTTGGTTGTCCGGTGGGTACGGAGTATTACCGCCGGACTAAAACAGGGGGGGAAGGGTAGGGAGGTAATGGTGGGGTAGGGGAACCTTCTAACCTCTGCGGCCAATTAAGGTCGGAGGAGGGAGGAGGAGAAGGTCCCAAGCCCCCGAGACACGGGACTGTGAGAGAGCACCAGTAGGGGGAGCCTCCCCGCTATCCTTATGAGTCACCCCCTCTCATGCAGACTCGGACGCTAGCTATGAGCAGCGAGTCATCACCTGATGGCGTGGGTGGCAAGGTGTGGAGGGGGGGATGAAGGGACGGGGAGTGGACCCCGTGACCAGGTGGCTCGTTCGTGATCGACCAGCGACGCCTCCCAGCCAGGGCGATAACACGTGGTGGGGAGGCCCATCGGAACAACAAATGGTCGAAACGACATAGTAATAAACTGATATATTAGGATTATCTATAAAAAAACCATAACAACAAAATATATCTATATATAAATGATATCTTAAAGCTAGGCTAACACGGGGAACAAAAATTACATGATAATATAAGAAAGTCCAAAGGTGTAGGCTAATCGCCAATCCGAAGATAGGGGTATGTTAGCCTAACCTAACCTCTAAGCCAATGTAACAAGGGAATAGGCTAATCGCCAATCCGAAGATTGGGGTATGTTAAGCCGCATAACCTAACGCCTAGGTCAGTGTGAACAAGGATTAGGCTAATCACCAGTCCGAAGAATGGGGTATGTTAGCCTAACCTAACACCTAGGTCAAAAATATCTATATCAAATAAACATATGACTAGAAGTAGGACAAGGGGGAACAATAGTTCTAACTGGAAAACTCCTAACCAAACGGAAGGGCAAAGCTAGGCTAAGATCCGAAATGAGCAGTCGGAGTGTGCCCCGTGAAGGCCTAACTAACAAAGCTAACTGCATGATATAATATAGTAACTATATCATAAAGTACTGCAAAAAGGGGGAATCTCTAATGGTATGGGAGACCAAAAGAAAAAACCCCTACCGCCATGCGGTCGGAGGAGCGGTCGGAGCCGGTGAAGCTCCGAAAACTCCTAGATAAACAGGTAAATCAGCATAAATTGTGATCTGTAACCCAAAGGCAGTACTTAACTTAGAAGCAGAAGCGGAAGACATCTTGAAATGAAGTAAAAAAACCTTGAAAAAGCGATCGCACAGCACAGAGAAAAAACAATGTGTGGTGACGATGGCAGCTATCAAAGGAATGACGTCACAGGCGTCGGAGGCGCTCATGGTAGTAGTAGAGGGTACCGGGAGCTGTAGCACGGCTCCCCCGTAGTTGGGGGTTTTGTCGAAGGAAGAAGCTAAATGGCAAGGGACCTCTGGTAGTGATTCCACTCGCTCCTTTACTATACCGACACTTCTATTAGAGGTGAGCGAGCCATTTATCTTGGCATTATATTGTTTCTTTTTTCTCTAGGATGAATAGCAATATTTATACCTAAGAAATAGTATAAAAGGAACCATTTCACAGGGCGACACAGGTTAAGCCCAGAAATTATATTATTATTTTATGTTTATTATGTGGTTTTGTTGTGTATTGCCTTGGCCTTGCCTCCTTAAGGGTGCCAGTTGGCCTACCACCTCCTGGCCTCTTTAGTAGTAGGCTAGTACAGCTTCCCGTAAGGTGGTGATCACTGATCGGTTGCTATGGCCAGGCGTTCACGACTTGTCCACTCCCCTAGACCAACCCCCCCCCCACACTGGTCCTGTCCAGTGCTGCCTACTAGCTCGCAGTGCAAGTAGTCCTACCGATGAAGGGTCGCTAGATTATCCTACCTTCCGATGGGGGGAGGGATAGGTTAGGGGGGGAGTAGTTAATTGTGGTTGGTGTAATCTCCCTTTTAAGTCTCCGGACCCACATGTCCGCTGGTCAGGTGGGGTCTACCATCACACCAGCCAGCAGGCTACGTACCGGATTGTACGTTTTTACTGCTCCGCCGCTCAGTTGTCTCTTCTCCCTGTTGTTTCCGCCCCCCCACTCACGTGGGCTCGGATTTAGAATCGCTTCTCTCCCCCTGATGCGTTCAGGTTCAGGCCTAGGTCTTACCTTAACCAGATATTTGATTCTTAAAGGAAATATCGGTTCATGATTTTAACTCATTAAATGATTTCAACTCACTGAATGAATAAAAGAAAAAGCTCTGGGCGTCTCCACCTGCTCCAGAGTCCATCTTCGGGGTAGTAAAGCTATAACCAGTGTATGGGGTCTGATACGAGCAGAACAGAGAGAGAAGGTAAGACGTAATCCTGAATCTGACCGTACCGAATCAGAAAAGCAACGAATTAACGTAGTCTCATATCTGAACCCCTTACCGTCCCCACCAAAATGGGGAACAGTGATAGCAAAGAAGGAAAACTGAGCGACGGAAACTATGGCATAATAAACTCCGGTATCTTTTACCTGGCGAGTGTGATGGTAGACCCCGGATCGGAAATTCTTGGCCAAGAATGAGGACCCACAAAACAGATGGGCTCCCTGGAAAATTGTTCCTCTTACGCAAGACACATCATTGTGTCCTGTCGTCACTCTTAAATCCTACCTGGCCAGGACTTCCAAAAAGTCTTCAGGTCCCCTTTTTATTAGAGAGAAAGGCGGTACAATTTCCTTGAAAGGTATTAGACAACAAATCCTTTATTTTATTAAACAAGCCAATCCGGATTCAGTTCCGCACGTCCATGATATCCGAGCAGTGGCTACCTCGATTAACTGTTTTCACAATATGAACTTCGAGGACCTGAAGAAATATATGGGTTGGAAATCTCCGGCAGTATTTAAACGCCGCTATCTCAAGAATCTAGAGGCCCTTAAATTCTCAACAGTGGCTGCAGGGAGCATAGTCTCCCCTGAGATGACCGAGGCCTAAAACTCTATTTTCTATTGCTCGTTCTACCTAGCCCCCCTTTTTTTCTTTGATACTCACTCCTTCCTACCTGCCTCGCTCGTATTCCCTACTAATCTCCCCCCCCACCCCCCCCCCCCCCCCCAGTGCCGGGCTGGTTTGCTTGCCATTGCATTGCTGGACTTGTATATAGCATTGGGAACCACCTTTTGTATTCCTTACCTGTTTTGTACATACTTATATGTATATAGTCATATTGCTTCATATGCCATTCCATTGTATTTTTACTTTATTTCTAGTTATTAAGTATTAATTTTAAGTCTTAATTTTTAGAATTCAGTTAAGTTTGTCCGTTTCTTTCACGGCTTATTAAATCTATTCTTTAAGTGATCTTTAAGTTTCATTATTCCTTATATTCATTTTGTTTTGTATCTTTCAAGCTTGGATGGGAATTCTCTGATACTATTTCACCGGCCGACACAAGTCAAACCCAGAAAAGGGATTTTGTCGAAGGAAAAATCTATTTCTGGGGGAAGACCTGTGTCGCCCGGTGAACCTGTCCCTATTTTTCGTGATCCCCACCCTGTAGCCAGTCCAAGCTTGGGTGCGTATTCCAGGAATGAAGATGCCGGGTGTGGGTGGTAGTAGTAGCGAGCGGAAGGTATAAGTGGTAGTCCTTGTAACGGCTCTTCCCTTGTGAGGGACTTTGAAAGGAATCTTCTAATTGGCAGAAGTCCTGTGATAGTGGCCTCCACTTGCCCTAGTGCTTATACCGACGCCCTTGGGTGTTCGAGCTGAAGGTAGTAACTTCAGCATTCCATATTAGCTTTTTCTCTGGTATATTTAGAATCTATTTAGAAATGCGTGCTTCAGGACCATTTCACCGGGCGACACAGGTCTTCCCCCAGAAATAGATTTTTCCTTCGTCAAAATCCCTTTATTCTGTCTTTAATACCACCAAATCTTTGCAGGTCTTTCCTCTGGACTACCCTCTTTTTCTCCCTACATTCTACTTTTGTGAGGGTAGGCAAGTAGCCTACTCTTGTTAATGTTGACTCAGGTGCTTGTGTTGAATTGCTGATAAATGTTTAAAGTTTTATATTCTAAGAGACTTGTAATTCCTGCTACTGTTTCTGCTTAGGAACTCAAGGCAGCGGAATCATTTGCTGCAGTCCTCCTATCTGTGGGGATACCACCAATATATTGAGTACAGGCCTTACTCTTCTGCTGCTGTCTCCTGTCTTTATATGTGTTCTACTGTAGCTAGGGAGAGTAAGAATCATTGATGGAGTAAGTGCTTACTCAGTTAAGCATCCTATTTTAAAGCTTTATTGCATCTTCCTCCGCTCTTTTTTGGGATAGGTATAGCTATTATCTGAATCAATCAATTCATGATTGACCCAGGTATCACCTGCTCTCTGAACTCTGCTATCCTGTCTTTAGGGCATCATTTAGTTTTGAGAAGTTTTTTCAAAATAGGTTCAGATACATCCTACTCTGGCTCAGGGCTTTATCATTTCTGCATCCTATAATAGAATATTTAGGCAGTGACAGGAGTCATTGCTCGTCTGCTCATGTTTGGAAACAAGAGCATGGCCTTTTGGATGGAGATTTAGCTTGCCAGTCAGTTTAGTTATTAGTACTCCCACTTACATGAAAGGCAAGGGTTCATATATCTGTGGTAAAAGTTCACAAACTTTATAAGTAATTTTGCATTTTTCTTAGGTAAACTGCTCAGAGCCTTTTATCGTCATTTCACTGAGGGAAAAAGTGCTTGATAATGGTAGGTGAGTGGAAGTTTTCCCCTGTTACCCACCTGCCACCAGTTAATTAGTAATATAAGTACCTTTTGTCAAGTTTCAACAACTAATTCCAGCTTGCTCTGAGGAATACCCCTACATGAAAGACTGGTATATACGTATACCATTTAATTTTCATTATACCATGAATATGTCATCAAGGTATACACCTACTCCTTCTATAGATCCTAGCAATTGATCCATCACTCATTGAAATGTTGCAGGTGCATTCATCAGACCAAATGGCAGAACAGTATACTAATACTACAATCCAAAAGGAGTAATAAAAGCTGACAGCAACTTAGCATTATCATCTAAGGGTATCTGATAATATCCCTTCAATAAGTCTATCATGGAAGCAAACTTAGCTTGCCCAATACTATCAAGTAACTGATTTATAAAAGGCGAGGGATGATTGTCTGCCACACTACTGGAATTCAATTTCCTATAATCAGTACACATCCTAAAGGAGCCATCAGGTTTCTTCACTAACACACATGGAGAACTGTAGTGACTTGAACTGGGTTATGCTAATGTATGTTGCAGCAAGTACTCAACTTCTTTCTTCAAATCATCTCGATGATAAGGTGATAGGCGATAAGCTCTTTGCTTGAATGATTTTCCATCTTTTTGGATCATCATTTCATGTTTGGTCAGATTAGTATGTCAGGGTGTGTCTGCAAAAATTTCTGTGGAGCTTCTAATCACTTCACTCAATTCCTCACCTTGTTCAACATTAAGATGTTTCAGTTTATCCTCCACATTTTCCAAAATTGAAGAATTATTCACCTTGCCTTCAACTCCCAATTCATTGCCGTCGTCGTCTTCTATGGGTGAAGTTGTGTGTGTTATTGACACAGGTTCAATTTTAGTTTCAGAGAAGTAAGGTTTCAAGAGGTTCACATGTATCTTCTGTTGTCGTTTTCTTCTTTCTGGTGTTTCAATCACATAAGTTCTATCACTTAACTTCTCAATTAT
>NC_087202.1:478090-555587 GCF_015104395.2 Macrobrachium nipponense
GATTGGAATCGGGTCAAGTCGTCCAGTTAGAGAGAGAACGACAGAGGTTTTCCAACGTTGAGCAAGCCTTCAGAGAAGAAACGTCCTACAAGGTGGTTTTGAGGAGTAACCTGCCTTCGAGTATCAAGAATAGACATTGCTTTCTGCAATGCGGAGTCAAGAAGACATTAAGGTTCTACAGCTCTCCTTTGTGAAGCCGTCGCTTTGTGCATTGATTTTCGACAGCTGCAAAACTGGCCAGCAAGTATTTCATTACCTCACTGTTTCCCCAGTTCACATATTGTAGGATTTTACTTTTGTTATGTAAATAGGAGAAACCATTTTGCATTTATCTTGTTAGTAAGCTTGTGAAAAAATAACCTTTGGTTCTGTTTGTGTTTCTTTCTATTATTCGTATCCCCAGTTTCATCTGTTGGTCTTGAATCTTTTTTGTTTATTATAATATCGAACCTGTAGCGGACTCGAGGGGTCCGTGACAAAGGGATCACTGTTGCCTTTAGAGTATTCAGTCGTTTTAGTACCTGTGATGAAGGTTCAGGTGTCTGGCTGTTGTGAGGTACTCATTTAATGATTGCTAAGTGTAGTACCAGATACTTGGCACTTCATCACAAGTATTAATGGTGCCCAGAGACCCGGGAAACGCAAATTACATTATCACTCTAGTTTATACTGGTGGTGTCAGGGATATATTTCGCTAAGAGAGTTACCATATAGTTTTTGTTTTGCATTTATTGTATTGAATTCTTAGTTGATAACTAGGAGAAAATGGCTCAGTTCAAGGCTCAGGAATTTCAGCAGCCCCTTCCATCCAAGTGTTTTATCTTGAAACCACTCTGACTAAAGCACAGTGGAGCGCTTTAACAGTGGCATGTGGTGGTTATGTGTCTACTAGTATGGTAAAGGCACAAATAAGATGTATTGCTATGGAATCATTGATAGACTCTGTTGGTCTTGAATCTTTTTTGTTTATTATAATATCGAACCTGTAGCGGACCTCGAGGGGTCCGTGACAAAGGGATCACTGTTGCCTTTAGAGTATTCAGTCGTTTAGTACCTGTGATGAAGGTTCAGGTGTCTGGCTGTTGTGAGGTACTCATTTAATGATTGCTAAGTGTAGTAACCAGATACTTGGCACTTCATCACAAGTATTAATGGTGCCCAGAGACCCGGGAAAGCAAATTACATTATCACTCTAGTTTATACTGGTGGTGTCAGGGATATCTTCGTAAGAGAGTGACCATATAGTTTTTGTTTTGCATTTATTGTATTGAATTCTTAGTTGATAACTAGGAGAAAATGGCTCAGTTCAAGGCTCAGGAATTTTCAGCAGCCCCTTCCATCCAAGTGTTATCTGAAACCACTCTGACTAAAGCACAGTGGAGCGCTTTAACAGTGGCATGTGGTGGTTATGTGTCTACTAGTATGGTAAAGGCACAAATAAGATGTATTGCTATGGAATCATTGATAGACTCTGGTAGAATAACTAATGATGATGAGTTAGAATTGGCTCAAGAGTTGTTGAATGTAGCACGTGCTGATCTTATAAATAAGCACAGAGAAAAGAAAGAGAAAAGTGATGCAGAGTTAGAGCTTAGATGCATTGAAGCAGAAGAGAATTTGATTAAGCTGAAAATGCAAGCTGAAAGAGAGAAAAGAGAAAGAAGAGAAAGAGAAGACAGGAAGAAAAGAGAAAGAAGAGAAAGAGAAGAAGAAAAAGCAGCAGAAGAGGAAAGATAAATTGCAAGGTTTGAAAGGGAGATAGAATTGATAAGAGCTAGATGCACAATACCTGTGACACCGTCTAACCCTAACCAATGTAATCAAGACCCTGTATTTGATGTAGTAAGAGTACAGAAGTTAATCCCTAAGTTTACTGAAGAAGCTCCAAATGAGTTTTTTGATCACTTTGAGAAAGTGGCTTCAGGTATGGGATGGCCAGAAGATAAATGGTCAGTTTTGCTACAAAGTGTCTTAATTGGTAAATGGAGAAGTGCTTATCTAGCCTTAACAGCTGGTCACTGTAAAGACTACAAGGTACTTAAACACAGTGTGCCACAAGTTTACCAGATGACCCCAGAGTACTACAATGAAAGATTCAGAAATTTAAGAAAAGATGAGAAGGGAACCTTATTATATTAGGCTTACAAAGTGAGAAGGTGTTTTAAACGTTGGTTCGAAGCTGCTAAAGTTAAAAACTTTTGATGAGTTAGAAGAATTACTTGTTCTTGAACATCATCTTAGGGGAATTCCTGAACATATAGGAGCCTATTTGAGAGAGAGAGAGGGGTTAAGAAACTTGACAAAGCTGCTACACTGAGTGAAGATTACAATATAATTAGTAGCAAACGCAATTACAATGTCAAGTACCAGAATCTACAATGCCCAGGTTTTAAGTCTCATCCAAATATCAGGAACAAATTTAATGGGAAAACCTACAAGTGATACTACCAAGAATATGCAAGGTAATACACCTCAGCAAGTTAATGTGAAATCCTCATCCAATTTTTCAAGACAGTTACAGAAACCTAATGTTGTCTGCTTCAAGTGTGGAAGAGCAGGACACTTCAGTCAAGAGTGTTACCGGAATCAACAGCTGTCAAAGCCAGTTGGTCAAGTAGTGAAAGGTGACCAGGTGAAACAAACTATGAAGAGCAGTGTGGGAAAGAATTAGACTCCAGAGCAGATGAAACCAAACAAGCTGAATGTTTAGCAACCAGTGGAAATGTAACCTCAAGCAGTGAGTGGCTTAGCAGTATGGAGGCATTTAAGCCATATATCTATGAGGGTATGCTGTCAACTCAAGGAGGAAGTGTGCAGGTAACAGTCAAGATATTATGTGATGCAGGGAGTAACCATACGTGGTAGTACGTGGTGCTCACCCTCAGTTGGAGAAGTCTCTCACAGGAGATTCAGTTATTTTGAAGGGTATAGGAGGAGAGGAAGTAACTCCTATATGCCGCTTACACCTGTCATGTGAATTGGTGACAGGAAATGTTGATTTTGCTGTAAAGGACTCACAGGCTGTGGAAGGTGTACATCTTCTGTTGGGGAATGAAGTTGGTGGTGTGCCATTTATTCCTTGTCCTTTAGTGACAGACAAACCATTGAGGATTAGTCCTACGGTAGAGTTGGAGAAGAATAACCCCCACCTGTTTCCTAGTTGTGTAACTACCAGAAGTATGAAGAGGACTATGACTGCAAGTGAAGAAACTGACGATTTACAAACCCAAGCAGGATCAAGCGAAGGATCTTTGGGCTTAGAAGAATTGCTCCAGGGAAGTGATGTTTCCCCTAGTGCTGACCAAGAAGATTTCCATGAGACGACGACGACGACAACGAAGAAGAAGAACATGTTGTTCCTAGAGACTCCGAGTAGTCAAAGTGTTCCTGAAGACAGTAGTGAAACTACAGTAGCTAAGTTAGCAGATATTGAGAATTCACCCCTTGAAGTTGGTCAAGTGACAAGAGAGAAGCTAATGGACTTGCAGAAGAAGGATGCATCATTAGTTGATTTGTTCTTCAGAGTTGTTGATCAAGAAGAGATGCAACAAACTCCTACCTGTTATTTTCTGAAGGAAAGTTTGCTGATGAGGAAGTATAGACCTACAGATATACCAGGAGATGCTGAATGGGGTGAATATCATCAAATTTTGATTCCATATCCATTGAGGAAGCAAGTGGTAGCAGTAGCTCATGAGTCTGGACATATGGAAATCAGGAAGACTGTGGAGAAGATCATGAAATATTTATTCTGGCCTGGACTTCACAAAGATGTTAGCAGGTTCTGTCGTGAGTGTCATACCTGCCAGATAGCTAGAAACCGAATGAAACAATCAAGAAAGCCCCTACAACCTATAGAAGTTAGAGGAGAACCCTTTAGCAAAGTGATTATAGATATAGTTGGACTGCTGCCGAAGACAAAGAAAGGAAATGAGTACAGTAGTACCTTGAGATACGAAATTAATCTGTTCCGAGGTGCCCTTCGTATCATGAGGTTTTCGTATCTTGGACCACATTTTACATGTAAAATGGCTAATCCGTTCCAAGCCCTCCAAAAACACCCCAGTAAATTTCATAATAAAGCTAAATTGACCTATAAACAATGAAATACTACAACAATTTGGACCATTCAATACCTAAATTAATAACAAAATGCAAAATAACCTGTTAATAAAGTGTATATTAGTGTACATGGTAACAAAATATACTGTACGTAAAATGTGGAAGCTTACTTTCGAGTGAGGCTATCTCCGAAAGTAACGGCAGAGGAGGTAGGACAAACGGCAGATAACGTACGTACGTACATACACTTAACTTTTACGAAAACTTAAAAAATGTAAGGAAAACTAAAACTAAAATTTACGAAACACATTAACAAAACTGTAACACTTAACTTTAAAAAAACTATAAATTAAACTTTTTTTTTTTTTTTTTTTATTTTCAACTTTTTTTTTTACTTTTACGTAGGCTTTTTTTCTTTTTTTTTTTTACAGAATTTAAACTTCTTCACCAATTTCAACGTTCTGTTTATCACTTGGTTCTTCCTTTTTGCTTTCAACTTTCTTTTTTTCATCACTTGGTTCTTCCTTTTTGCTTTCAACTTTGTTTTTTATCACTTGGTTCTTCCTTTTTGCTTACTCCTGCTAATGCTGAAGGCCTCTTTAAAAAATAAAAATCCAAGGAAGATTGCTTCTGCCTACTTTTCAAAATGCTCCTGAAACGACTCAGGCAAACGTCATCGAACTGCGCAAGCATACGACCTGTGTGAGCCTTTTCGGGGTGTCTTTTTTCGATAAACGATTGCACTTTATGAAAAGCGGCTAAGACATCCTTAATTTCTGCCGTTGTCATAGGGTCCTCCTCCTCTTCCTCGCCGCTGCTAGAGAACTCCTCTTGAACGATGTTATGTTGCATGGCCTCCAACTCCTTCAGGTCATCCGTCGTAAGCTCTTCTTGGTGCTCCTCGAGAAGGTCGTTGATGTCGTCCTCGTCGACGACCAGCCCCATGGACTTGCCGAGTGCAACGATCTCGTCAAGATCTGGTTGTGAAACAGTTTCGGGATCACCAACTATTTCGGACTCTGTAGCTCCAGCCTCCCCCACGTCGAATCCCTCGAAGTCTCGGGCAGATACGGCATTAGGCCAGAGTTTCCTCCACGAGGAATTCAAGGTTCGCCTCAAAACCTCCTGCCAAGCTTGGTCGATGAGTCGGATACAAATGACGATGTCGAAATGCTCCTTCCAAAATTCACGCAAGGTGAGGTTTGTGGTATCGGTGATGTCGAAATATCTCTTGAAAAGATGTTTCGTGTACAGCTTCTTAAAGTTCGCTATCACTTGCTGGTCCATGGGCTGGAGGAGACGGGTGGTGTTGGGCGGAAGAAAAAGAATCTTAACGAAGGAATACTCCGCTAGGATATCTTCCTCAAGGCCAGGAGGGTGGGGAGGGGCATTGTCCAACACCAGCAGACATTTCAGGGGGAGGCGCTTCTCTTCCAAAAATTTCTTCACTGTCGGGCCGAAACACAGATTTACCCACTCGGTGAACAAAAGCCTCGTTACCCAGGCTTTTGCATTAGCCTTCCACATCACTGGAAGCTTCTCCTTCAGCATTTTGTGGGCCTTGAAGGCTCGAGGAGTCTCGGAATGATACACCAGTAGGGGCTTCACCTTGCAATCCCCACTGCCGTTGGAACAAAGTGCGAGCGTAAGCCTGTCTTTCATAGGCTTATGCCCAGGTAGCTTCTTCTCTTCCTCCGTGATGTACGTCCGACAAGGCATTTTTTTCCAAAAAAGGCCAGTCTCATCACAGTTGAAAACCTGCTGAGAACTGTAGCCTTCCTTGGTCATCATCTCGTCGAAAGTTTTCTAAAATGCTTTGGCCGCTTTCGTGTCTGAGCTGGCAGCCTCCCCATGAGCCACCACCGAATGGATGCCAGTCCGTTTACAGAATTTCTCGAACCAGCCATGCGAAGCCTTGAACTCTGGGGTTGGCGTTGAAGTCCCTTCCCCTCCCTCGTCTTCCACCTGCGCAATCAAATCGCCGAAAATAGCGCTGGCCTTGTGGGCGACTTGCCATCTCCGTTACCGTATCGCCAGCGATTTGTTTGTCTTTTATCCAGACGAGGAGCAGCCGTTCCATCTCGTCGTGCACGTGGCTCCTCTTGCTGGACAAAATAGTGATGCCCTTCGATGGTGTAGCTGCTTTGATGGTATCCTTCTGTTTAAGGATGGTGCCTATTGTCGACGGATTAGGGCCGTATTCCTTTGCGATCACACTCAATCGCATATCAGCTTCGTACTTCTTCTTGATCTCCATCTTTGTCTCCAAGAGAGCATGCGCTTCTTTCCGTGAATTTCAACTTTCTTGGGACCCATGACTACGTTATCTTGTACGTAATTTACGTATAAGTTACACAATAAAGTTTTCGCACAACACGATAATACGTACTGCAACGAAATCACTAACGAATTTACGTTACTAAACGAAATCGTTGGACCGAACGAATGCCACGTGCGTACGATAAAGATGCTGGTGCGAAGTGGCCGAGGTAGGCACGCCACCACGTACGTATAAGATGCATGATGGGAGGGATGCTGTGCAATAGGAGAGAAGGATCTCATGGCGGTAACTAGCATCAGGAACCAATTGGAGAGCAGGAGGATGGTGGCGAGTCTACTAGTACTAAGATGGCGGCACGCGGCATGAGTTTCAAAATTGTTATCGGTGGTTTGGGCGAATCTCAGACTTTCAGAAACCTTTCGTATCTTGAAAACTTTTCGTATGTAGAGCCGTTAAATTTTTCGCATTGGCTTTCATATCTCGAGTTTTTCGTAAGTTGAGCCTTTCGTATCTCGAGGTACCACTGTATTTGTTAACATTAATGTGTCCTGTGACAAGATATCCAGAGGCAATCCCTGTTTTGTGGAGTTTTTCTCAAAGTTTGGTATACCAGAAATAGTACAGAGTGATAGAGGAACAAACTTTACTTCAAAGTTATTCCAGGATGTGATGAATTTGTTAGGAGTGAAACAACAGTTATCCACTGCTTATCATCCAGAAACTCAAGGTGCCTTAGAAAGGTTCCACCAGACACTGAAAAGTATGCTGACAAAGTATTGTTCTAAGTCAGGAAGAGAATGGGATGTGGGTTTACCATTAATGTTGTTTGAAGTTAGGAGTGCTTATCGAGAAGGTATGGGATGTTCAGCTAATGAAATGATTTTTGGTAGAGAAATGAGAGGACTGTTGAAGATTCTGGCAACAAATTGGAAAGAAAATCAAGAGGAAAGCCAAGGTGAATATGTGACGAACTTTAGGGAAATGTTGAAAGAGATTAGAAAATTCTCTTTAGAAAATTTGAAAGTGAGTCAAGAGAAAATGAAAAGGAGATATGATGCTAAGACTAAGCTAAGAAGTTTTAGTGTTGGTCACTAATAAATTTCAAGGTCCTTACAAGATAATTCAGAAGTTAAGTGATAGAACTTATGTGATTGAAACCCCAGAAAGAAGAAGACAAAGGAAGATACATGTTAACCTCTTGAAACCTTATTTCTCAGAAACTAAAACTGAAACTGTGTCAATAACACAAACAACTTCATCTACAGAAGACGATGATGGCTATGAATTGGGAGCTGTAAGCAAGATGAATAATTCTTCAATTTTGGAAAATTTGGAGGATAAATTGAAACATCTGAGTGTTGAACACGGTGAAGACTCAAGTGAAGTAATTAAAAGTTTTCCAGAAATTTTTGCCAATGTACCTAGGCGTACTGACCTAACCAAGCATGAGATCAAGGTTCAAGAAGATGGAAAACCATTCAAGCAAAGAGCCTATCGCTTATCACCGTATCATCGAGATAATTTGAAGAAAGAAGTTGAGTATCTGCTGCAACATGGATTAGCAGAACCCAGTTCAAGTCACTCCAGTTCTCCATGTGTGTTAGTGAAGAAACCAGATGGTTCATTTAGAATGTGTACTGATTATAGGAAACTGAATTCCATCAGTGTGGCTGAAAATTATCCTTTGCCTCTTATAGATCAGTTACTTGATAATATTGGGCATGCCAAGTTTGTTTCCAAGATAGACTTGTTGAAAGGTTATTATTAAATTCCCTTAGATGAGAATGCGAAGTTGCTGTCAGCTTTTATTACTCCTTTTGGACTGTATCAGTATACTGTTCTGTCGTTTGGTCTGATGAATGCACCTGCAACATTCCGAGTGGTGGATCAACTGCTAGGATTGATAGAAGGAGTCGGTGTACCTATACCTGGGTGACATAGTGATTTCCTCTACAACATAGGAAGAACATCTGAAGATTCTGAGGAAGGTTTTAAAGAAAATATAACAAGGAGGACTAACAGTCAACCCAGAGAAGAGTGTGTTTGGAAAGGCAAATGTTAAGTATCTTGTGTTTGAAGTTGGGAAAGGCCTTCTTGCTCCAGTAAATGCTAATGTAGAAGGTATCCATAAGGCTACCTCACCCACTACCAGGAAACAGCTACAGAGATTTTTAGGCATGGCTGGATTCTATCGTCGTTTCTGCCCAAATTTCTCAGCTGTAGTAGCGTCCTTGACACGACTTAACCAGTCCCAAAGCTAAGTTTGGTTTGGCCTCCAGAATGTCAAGAATCCTTTGAGATGGTAAAAGCCGCTTTAACTTCAAGACCATACTTCATGCTCCAGACTTCAACAAGAAATTTGTGACACAAGTTGATACTTCTGACTGTGGCATTGGAGCTGTTCTACTTCAAGAAGATGAGAATAACATCTACCATCCTGTGTGCTTCATGTCTTCAAAACTGAAAAAAAATCAGAAAGTATACTCGACAATCGAGAAGCAAAATTTAGCCTTAGTCACAGCATTGAAAAAGTTTGAAGTGTATGTGAACAGACCTAGGATTGAAGAAATTTTAGTATTGTCTGATCACAATCCACTTTTATTTATCCAGCAAATGAAAAATCATAATCAAAGACTGACCAGGTGGTCTTTGTGCTTGCAACAGTATAACTTACGAGTGCAGCACATTAGTGGCAAAAATAATGTAGTTGCTGATTATTTATCCCGTTGCGAATCATTGGATTCAACACTGTGATAACCAATCTTCTGGGGGGAAGTATATTATATGCTGCTAATTTTATAATGCATATATCCTCTCCTTGACTGTATAAAATGTTAGAAAAGAGTTTTGCAACATTTTTCAGATTCCTCATTTAGCTTAGATTATGGGATGTCTAAAATGTATGTTCAGATTTCGCATAACATCATTTTAAAAGTATATAACGTAGAATGTGGAAAAAGAGAGAGATTAACTTTGTCCATTCCAAGATAGAAGTTATTTCCACAACTTGTCATCACCTCAGATTAACCCTTAAACGCCGAGCCGGTATTTCCGAAAGTGTCTCCTGTATGCCGGCGGAGTGGCGCGAGTGAGTGCCAAAGCGGAAAAAGTTTTTTCAAAAAATCACAGCACGCTTAATTTTCAAGATTAAGAGTTCATTTTTGGCTCCTTTTTTTTTTGTCATTGCTTGAAGTTTAGTATGCAACCATCAGAAATGAAAAAAATATCATTATCATATATAAATATTGGAATATATGACAGTATGAAAAAAAAATTTCAATATATAATTGTATACAAATAGCGCTGTGAGCAAAATGGTTAAAGCTAATGAGTTAATTGTATTGTACACTAAATTGCGATGATTTTGGTATATAACAAATTGTAAAACAATCAAAGCAACACAGAAAATATTATCACAATATGATGCATGAATTCGTAAAGCGCGGACGTAAAAAAAAAAAAAGTTTTCAAAAATTCACCATAAATCAAAATATTGTGCTAGAGACTTCCAATTTGTTGCAAAATGAAGGTAATTGATTGATTGAATATTACTAGACTGTAAGTGTTGTAGCTTACAATTGCAGTTTTCGACCATTTTGGTCGAGTTAAAGTTGACCAAAGGTTGAAATTTTTCTATTTATCGTTATTTATATGAAAATGTTTCAAAACTGATAAAAGCTACAACCATAGGTTGTTTTTGGTTGTATTCTACATGAAATTACGCACATTTTCATACATAAAACTTCATCTAACGGCTAATATAAAACAGAGCAAACATTACGACAATCGGACGAACAAATTTCTGATTTTTTCGGAAGAGTTACCGAGCGGACGTAAGGAAAAAGTTTTTTTCACAAATTCACCATAAATCTAAATATTGTGCTAGAGACTTCCAATTTGTTGCAAAATAAAGGTAAATGATTGAATATTACTAGAATGTAATAGTTTTAGCTTACAATTGTGTTTTTCAACTATTTCAATCGAGTCAAAGTTGACCGAAGGTTGAAATTTTGGCACTTATCGTGATTTATATGAAAATATTTCAAAACTGATAAAAGCTACAACCATGGGTTGTTTTTCGTTGTATTTTACATGAAATTGTGCACATTTTCATATATAAAACTTTATGTAACGGCTAATATAAAACGGTGCAAACAATACGACAATCAGATGAACAAATTTCTGTGCTAGAGACTTCCAATTTGTTGCAAATTAAAGGTAAATGATTGAATATTACTAGAATGTAATAGTTTTAGCTTACAATTGCGTTTTTCGACCATTTCAATAGAGTCAAAGTTGACCCAAAGTTGAAATTTTGGCACATTGTTATTTATATGAAAATATTTCAAAACTGATAAAAGCTACAACCATGGGTTGTTTTTGGTTGTATTCTACATGAAATTGCACACATTTTCATATATAAAACTTTATGTAACGGCTAATATAAAATGGTGCAAACATTACAACAATCGGACGAACAAATTTCTGATTTTTTCGGAAGACTTACCGCGCGGACGTAAGGAAAAAGTTTTTTCATAAATTCACCATAAATCGAAATATTGTGCTAGAGACTTCCAATTTGTTGTAAAATTAAGGTAAATGATTGAATATTACTAGACTATAAGAATTTTAGCTTACAATTGCGTTTTCCGACCATTTCCGTCGAGTCAAAGTTGACCAAAGGTTGAAATTTTGGCAATTATCGTGATTTATATGAAAATATTTTAAAACTTATAAAAGCTACAACCATGGGTTGTTTTTAGCTGTATTCTATATGGAATTGCACACATTTTCATATATAAAACTCTATGTAACGGCTAATATAAAAGGGTGCAAAAATTATGTCAAAGTGACGAAATAATTTCTGAGATGTGTCGCTGATGCTTTTTAGTGCAAGAAGAAAGAAATTCGCGCTTGCGCGCCTGGGTAACGATTGTAAACAAAACAACAGCTTGATCCGTGAACTCCCAGCATCCCTCAAGGTGCGTGATTCAAAACTTTTCACCAAGTAGGCCTATAACTATTTTTCCGCGAATTTTTAAAAAAACTTTTTTGCGTTGACGTTTCATACGTCAATTCGGCACCCAACAGACAATTTTCGTCGACGTTTAATACGTCCAATAGGCGTTTAAGGGTTAAGAGATCTCGAGATCTCCGTGTTGTTGTGGAAACCTATCATCACTGTCTGATAAGGGACTTCTGTTTCGACGAGTACGTGTCTTCGTTGAGCATACTTCGTACGAAAGATTGAACTGGTATCAGACGCATACTTCTTTGTCGGGAAGCCACGTGTAGATTTCACGATTTTTCTGTAAAGTTACGTCATATTAGAAGCTTCTAGAAAGATTGCACCATCTGTTGCGTGTCCAAAACGTTTTGAGCCCATCAGTCTCTTGGTGTTGCCCATACAAGGAGAGAGCGAAAGCGTTCATTACAGACTTTGAATCCCTGGCATTCAGACATCTTTCTCTCTCTCTCTCTCTTTTGCCATACTTGATATTAATGTAACGTAAAGATTTTATACATAATCATTGGTCACTCGTAAATTTTAAATTTTGGATTTCTTAGTTATTTAGTATTATTTAGTGCTTTTTATGGAATCTGAACAAACATTGTACAAGTGTATAACAGCGCCTTTTCTTTGGTGAAATATGGTGAATTGGTGAAATTTTTGGAGTTAGCTGCAACAGAAAGAAAATTGGGACCAAGGTAACAAGTTATTTCAAATTTATTAGTTGCAATAATAGTTACAGTGGTTTCATGAAACGGGTTTAAATTTTAACACATTGCAAATTTTTGTGGTTTTTGTTTGTTTCATTTGAAGTGATTTTTTTGTGCATTTATCCATTTTCTTACTGAAGTGTGTGTTTTTATCTTATATTCAGTGTGATCAGTGTTTTTTACAATTTTGGTATTTTCCATATTTTTCTGTGGTGTGTTTTCATTTGCATTCACAATTTGATTAACTTGGTTGTTTTCATTACTTAATCATTTCACATTTAATTGAATTTAGCACTTGTGAATTAATTTGCATTTACTTAGAATTCTTTTCAAGTTTTGTTTGTTGTTTAGCACTTGTGAATTAATTTCCAAATTTTAATTATTGCCTAACACTTTTGAATTTCGAATTAATCAATTTTCTTGAATTTTGCGATAAATTAATTTTGATTTAATTTTGCTTAATTAATTCAAAATTAATTAAACTTTCCTTTGTTTTCAAGTAACAGTACGTTTCTCTGATATTGTGAATTTCACTTATAATTTCGAGTTTGATAATAAATTTTTGTATTTAAAATTTTTTATAAGTGTTGTCTTTTTGACCAGTAGAATTATGATTTGTTTAGGTAGGAACATGGAGTGGTAATTGAGCTGTTTTCCTTCAATTTACTTGAAGTGAGTTAGAACCAGGGAAGTACTTAGACTACTTCTGAAATCAGGGAAATACTTAGACTTTTAAAGTTGTTGATGGAGTGATGCCCTTTAATTAATTTGATTACACATAAGATTACCTCACACCTGTTTTAATGGACAGTCTGATTTTCAGCAATACTGGTAAGTGTTTAAGGGATCACTATTGCCTTTAGAGTATTCAGTCGTTTAGTACCTGTGATGAAGGTTCAGGTGTCTGGCTGTTATGAGGTACTCATTTAATGATTGGTAAGTGTAGTAACCAGATACTTGGCACTTCGTCACAGCCATCATCAATGTATAAGTCTTCTTTAATAAACTCTGCTGCCTTTTCAGTATTTTTATCCTTAAATTTATCAGCAGCAGCTTTCAAAGTATAGTTTGCAACAGATGGAGAGCTTCTAGCACCAAATAGATGAACAGTCATCCTATAATGAACAATATCACCATCTAAATCATTGTTATCAAACCACAGAAATTGTAAAAGATTCCTGCGTTCTTCATTCACTAAAACTTGGTGATACATTGCTTTTACATCACAAGTAAATGCGACAGAATGATTTCTAAATCTACACACAATACCAGCTAGATTATTTGACAAGTCTGGTCCCTGAAGCAAACAATCATTAAACTTACACTTTTATACATAAAAGAACAATCAAATATGTACTACTATGATTTTGTCAAGCTTTCCAGGATGATCAACCCCATGATGTGCAACAAACCAAACCTTTCCATTTGTTGGGCATGTTTCATTCTAAGGAACCCTTTCAGCATAACCCTTACCTATCATATTCTTCAAGAAATTTATGTAATCATTTTTCATGTTTACTTCTTCTGAAGCCTTTGTTTTAGGTTGGTTAGTCTTTTCTGGACTACTATCTTGTTATCTGGGAACTGAATATCACCTCCTTTGAATGGCAATGGAATTTTAAATTGATTATCATCATTATCTTAATAAAATGACTAACAATTTTAATAAACCTTCTTTCTTCTACTGACAAAGCTACCTCATCATCACTTACATTACTCATGAAATCAGATTCAAACATCTCTCTGACATGATGAGGCTCATACATTTCTTTTACCTTGGTACTGTAAAAATACTATTTGATCTCTCGAAATTTACTTCAATGTCTTCAACTACAGTTCTATTAACAACAATATCACTTTCTAAATTATTCTCTTTGATATTTACATTACCAAAATTCCCCATCCAAATGCAGTTCTCTGACCATAGGGCTCATTTTCAGAACCAGGGATGATTTCTAAAGATTTGACAGCCTTTATACAGTTTATACCTATCAATAGACTTATCTCAATGTTAGGATTGTACTCTACTACCCTTCCAGCAATTTTTTGAAGATGAGACCATCTTAAAGCTGAACATTTTTTTAGGGATTTGTGCTCTTCTTGCAGGAACAGTTTTTCTAGAGTAGACACATGGTAAATTTACATTACTACTTTCATTTATACCCTTAACTGATAGACCAAATACTTTACTTCTTGCTATAGCCTCTTCACCCAGCATAGTTGCTATATTAATGACAGAATTTTGGCCATTGACATTCATATGCCTTAAGACACTTTCCTTGATAAAACAAGCATCCAACTGATCATCCAGTACACCATGTACCATGACCTTATTATTTGTATTCCTATACCTTAACAAAACTTGTACAATCACTGAGTGAACATCAGCTGAAAAATATCTGTTAACATTAATTCTATTCAATACAGCCTGTTCTTGTTGGGTATCACAAGAACTTAGTTTTTTGTCAAGTTTTCATCATAGAGAACTGTTGGGTGCCATCTCTTACATTTACTAATAAATTTCCTTGGTCTTCTACAATACATTGAATAATGACCAACCTTGTAACAACCTCTTCACATTTTTTTATCTGTCAAATATTGATTTCTTTGAGCAAGATCAAGTTTTAAGAACTCTGGGGACTTTCCCATATCATGGTTTTGTCTACAGTAATAGCATGTAAATCCATAACAATCAGTTTACTCTCACCTTGTTTTTCATTTTTTTATTTATTTTCACCAGATTCAGCATTTGTAACATTATTAACTTAACTAAATTTAGTAGCAAATGATTTATGCTTTGCAACCTTACCTTGAGGTTGTTTTTCTTTAGGTGTAAATTACCTCTCCTATCAAGTGCACTGTAAGATGATGTTGGATTACATGCCTTATTAGCTACATCTTTTTAAAGATCCATTTCCCTGCAATTGGAGCAGATAATTTCTGTAACATAAGTCTATTTTCTTTGGGATCGTTAAGAATTGATAAGTACTTTATGATTCCCACGGCTGTTTTACAATGTTCCAAGAAATCATAAAATTTTCTCAAACTTGGACCATCCTTAATTGTAATCTTAGGCAAACCTTCAAGCTTGCTTCTAAAGACATCTGCAACAATAAATTTATTTACAAACCTGTCATGAAGTAGCTTCCAAGCCTTGTCGTAAGCCTCTTGGCTCTTGGGTGCCAAAAGAAATAAGATTATCAATGGAAGCTCTACCTTACCGTCCATATATTTACCAAAGTAGTACAATCTTTCAGCAGTATCATCTGTTTTATATTCAATTAATAGTAAATGATGCTTTCCACTGAGGGTACTTCAGCAAATCTCCAGAAAATACCTCTGGTTCTTTGACATGTAAATTGTCTTTAAATTGTTTGAGGCAAACAAGTCAGTTAGTTTCTCCAAGTTCTGATTTTGAAGGTCAGCAAAACCTTTTATAATATCCCATTGATATATTTGACTGGACTGTACAATACCATCATTAAGAATTAGGTTGTTCATGAAAATTTGCCATGGGTGTGTAGCCTTGATCTATTAACATCAAGTTGTGTATTGAAAGTAAAGGTATTTTTTTGGATCTACTATTAGCCTAGGTTCACCTATTGGCTAATGGGACACTTTATCTATAGTACCATGATCTAACCTAGGCTCATTTGGTATTCTGAAATCTGATTTCAGATTTGTTTCTTGGTCTAGCCTAAGTTTATTTGGCTGTGAGCTTCCTATGGGCTGGTATTTATAATTATGGTCTAGCCTTGATTTCCCTGTTTGTAAGAAATTTGTTTTAAATTCAAACAACTGAGCATTTGATCTAGATCCCTCATTGCCTTTATTTCTACCTTCTTTTATCTAAATCTTTGTCTATATTTTCTAAACCTCCAGTAAGGGAAAGTGATTTTTGTACACTGGAACCTGATAATGAATTGTTTACAACTCTACTATCCTCAAAATATCTGTGCAGGACACCTTCAGTGGGTTGGTTGTTTTCACCTAAAGGAAACTCATGCATGACTGTGGATCTATTTAATTTTCTTCCTCTAAATTTTTATTAACTGCACCTATCTCAGCATTAGTGGCTTCAATTTCTTTGTCAAGTTCTAATTTCTTTAAATCTGCTCAGGCCGTTTTCCATTATGTCATGGTACATTTTCTTTCTGTGCCTAATCTAGCCAGTTTTGTGCTTAGTTCTATTCTCTTACTAGAACCATGTAAAGATTTACTTACACTTGTATGATGTGACCTACTAAATGAAGATTTTGATTTTAGAGATTTTTGACATTTTATCTACTTGTTCATGTTTCCTATGTTCTTTTAAAACTGTTAACCTGGTGTGACTTTCATAGGATATTTCCTGGTAATTATTCTCTAGACTCTGTACAATGCCAACCTCTGGCATTTCGGAATCTTTCAATTTGGAGAGAGTTATGTTAATATTCTTTAATTCTATTTGAAACCTATTTGCAACTTCCTGTAGTTGACTTATTTATTTTGCACATCATTCTCTTTTGTTTTTTGAACTCATCAACCAGAAGATCTAAATTATATGTACATCTTACCTTTTTCTGATTGCAATCTCACTCTCTTACCAGTAGGTGAAATAGGCCTAGGCCTAGGTCTTGATAAATGCAAGTCTTGCTCTTCATATTGGCCTAGATGTTGATCTTCATGTTTGTTTTGAGCATTAAGCTCCATTTTGTCTTCATTTGAAGATTTTCCACATTGCCTTCTATGTAGGTAGGTTAGGGTACTACTCTTGGGTTCATCACTCTCCTTTCATTAATCTTTTCAGTTTCATCTCACTGATTTCTCAAAACAGCGGGGACTGAGTAATATGAGTTGCTGTCTTCTGTACTGGAACCTATTGTGGCACCCAAAAACACACCAGTTTTTACCATATTTTAAAAGATTAATAGGTACAACATCACTGCAAAATTGCTGAAAAATCATTCTTATCATGATTGCATGCATCACTCTTGCTCAATACAGCTGACCTACAACATCACTGACTTCTGAAGTTTACATCTGGGTCTCATTCTGGATCGAAAACTATCTATAAAACATTATTTCACTTACAGGATCCATATATACTGTGCTTAAGACTTCAATGTAAACACCTCAGCTAGCTCTCTTCTTCTCTCTCTCTCTCTCTCTCTCTCTCTTCTCTCTCTCTCTCTCTCGCTCCTCTGCTCTCTACTCCTCTCTTCTCTCTCCTCTTCTCTCTCTCATCTCTCACGTCTCGTCTCTCTCTCTCTCTCAGTATTATATACCCTTTAATGAAAAGTACAGTAATCAATGATAGTAGTGTTGCTCTAAAAAAAATTTAAAAACAAAAAGCAAATTAGTGATATTTTACATATATGGTCTATAAAAAAATTTGTGAATTGGTGAAAGTCCCTGCGTAAAACTGAAAGATATGTACCACAAAAATCTCTGACAAAGTGAAGTGTGAGAAAGTAAAGCGCGTAAAAGTGGGTCCACTGAGTGTTTACAGTTATGTGGAGTTGACAAGATTAGGTGAAGAAGGTATGGAATTACCCTTGAACACTTAGATTTTTTTGCTTGTCCTTATCTAGATTTTGCCCTTATCTGATGGGCCATTGCCTCTATTAATCCAGATACAGTAGTGGCTCAGGTTACGAAATTAATTTGCTCCAAAGCGGCCTTTGTAACCTGATTTTTTCATATCCAGAACTACATTTTACATGTAAATTGCCTAATTTGTCCCAATCCCTACAAAAACACCACAGTAAATTTTACATAATAAAGCTAAATTGACCAATAACCAATAAAATACAACAATTTAGACCATTCAATACCTAACCTGACCCTTACTGTACCTGTAAATAAAGTGTATTATTGTACAGGGTACAATAAATACTGTACGTACATGTACGTATGTAAGTAGTAAAATGTGGAACCTTACCTTTTGAGTGAGGCGATGTCCGAAAGTGTCAACAGAGGAGGAGGACAAACCGTAGAAAACCTGAACACTTAACTTTACGAAACATTAAAAAATGGCAGAAAACATTAACACTAAACTTTACAAAACACATTAACAAATGGCATAAAACATTAACACTTCTTGATTATCTCCATCTTTGTCTCCATAGAAAGCATCTGCTTCTTTCCATGAACTTCAGTAACATTCTTGGGACCCATGGCTAATAACGCAAGTAATTAACCTCACACAAAACATGATAAAGTAATTTACAGTACAACAAAAGCAAAATCACTAACACGAATTTACGTTAACGAACGAAATCTACGTAATAAACGAATTCCACGTGTACGATAATGCTGCCGAAACATAATGGTCGAGGAACTCCTTTACCTAGATGCATGATGGAATAGATGCTGACCAATAGGAGAGTAGGATTTTACGGCAGTAACTAGCATCAGGAACCAATGGGAGAGCGGGAGGATGGTGGCGAGTCTACTGAGTTGCCAGCACACGAGTTTTAAAATTGTTCTAGGCGGCCCAGGCGAATCTTGGACTTTACAGTACGCCCTTTCACAACCTGAATTATTTTCGTACACAGAAGCAAAAAAATCTTCGTCTTTGCCTTCTTAACCTGGATTTTTCGTACGTAGGGACTTTTCGTATGTAGGGGTATGACTGTAATCTGGAGATTACTTTAATATAGCATACTGTTTCTTACAAAACCTCAACATGGCAACCTCTGTTTTGACCTTTGCAGAACCACTGATACATTTGCATTTAGGAAATGGTTAACGTAGCTAAGAAAGCATGTGTAAAGCAAAGGTTATCCTTAATTTGAAAACTAATAAATACAATTTAGAAAACACATCATGGTGTACATTCATACAGCACATTATTGTTACAAAATTTCAAAACAAGCTCAGCATACAATGTTCTTTCATGTGTAATTACTATACACTAACATTACTTGCTGTTTGTATCATGACATTGTTAAAAATTTATTCTCTCCTAAACAAGGTTGGTGTGTGAAATGCAATTTTAGATTTTAGGAAAACCCCTAATAATGAGACAAAGGTTACAAAATCAAGAAAAGGGAAACAATAGTTTGCTATGACTTAGAAAAATATTTAACCTTCACACAATTACAATATTGTTGGGAGAAAGGATGAGAAACTGTTGAACCATGCTGTATCCATACTTACATCTTTCATGTGTTGTATCCACTGAACAGTAAGTTCTTTGTTCATTCCCACAGAAACATAACTTAGCTTGACACTGTCACTGTCCATGCTTGCGACCAAGTACCTTTCAAAAGAAAATTTCATTCAATTAATAATAATTCAATTCAAATACACAAAACAGAACTGAAAGACTGTTTAAACAATGAAGGCAGAACCTTGACTAAATGAAGAAAATGACCATGAGCTGGAAGATGCCAACATGACTAAGGAGCCAACAGAAAACATATCTTACCAATGACATTCTAGCACATCTGATAAAATTAAACCATAGTTAAGGGCTTATCAACTCTCTGACACAAAATATTAAAAAAATTATTGACCTTTTAATTTATTCTTACTCAATTGGAAATAAGTACATAAAGCATTTCCAATTACAAGGGATTGCATAGCCTAAGGTGAATTGGAACATACTAACCTAATGGTAGGCTGAGTCCTATACTACGACACCCATGTTACCTTACTCATTCTGAATAATATACAAGATATTACATCGTGTTGTGTACATTAACAAGTATATAAATGATATGAACTTACTATCATTACAAATGGTGGACTTGTTATTCCTAGTCTGAACTGTCTGAGAGCGGCATTAGCAAAATCTCTTTCTTGTAATCCTCATCTAAAGGATACCATAAGAAAATCCTCCTTATTTTTAGCTATACATATCTCCCAAAGGAATTTCCCCAAATGAACCTTAATAGAAATACTTAAGTGGTTTAGGCTCGGAGATCCGGATGACTCTCGGTGATCGCAGGACATCTTGTCCAGACAGAATCTTAACTGTGACTGCAAGTGAGTCATTTCTAGTACAACCACACTGTATGGGAGCTGTAACAAGACTGCCTTCGCAGTAACGGCTAAACAACACTAAACGTTCAACTAACTATCGAATTAACAAATAACAGACTGACACTTAGTGCTATTACATGTATACTTACAAACTATTACATGAAATAACCAAACACAATGCTTTTCACAAATAAATACAAATACAACAAAGCATATCTTCCGTTCACAAACTTTGCATTTCCACTTTCTATACATAACGAAAATATGTAAAAATACATTACAATTCATGGCAAAGTACAATCTCTTTTGTCAAAGTTTCGACTTACTCCCCCAAAAGAACTCATATCTACATTATTTATGATAGTCCTGTTCTTATCAATGCCCCCCTTGCTTTTGCAGCTCTGAGCATTCCTTCTGCTCAGCCAGGTGCTTAGCTGAATGTCCTCTTTTGCAGGATTAATTCTTTCTATCTCCTGCTACAGCTCTAGAGCGTACAACTTAATTACAGGTCTCATGGTTTCCCCTATCTGGGCCAAGTTCCATGCATCGTTCCTACTCAATGGGTCTCTGTTAACATTAAATACTCCTCTCCCATCTTTCCAACAGGTTGTCGCACAACCTGGACACATAACAGGAATCTTTTTCCAGTGAAGTCTCTCTGATCACAAAGATCTCTTCCCAATTTACTATTTCTATTGAGGAGGTCTTAAGCTTTCCTCCAAGAAGCAAATGGTTAGGGGTTAAAAATTTCCAACTGATTCAAATCCCCAGGCGTGTAACTTATAGTCTATCATTAATGATCCCTTCTAGCTCCAATACACAGATTACCGTATATACTCGCATATCATGCAACTTTTGAAGACCTAATATTGGAGTTAATTCTAAGGGGGTCGCATCATACCCGAGATATAAAATTAGAGTATGTAATAATCACATATTAGTATCATATGATAAAATACAAACATAATGGATATGCATCTTTTCCATGGAATCTTTTTTAAAAAGTTATGCTTTACTTCACTGCATCCAGTAATATTATATGTATTATTATGCAGGAGTTATGAAGTTCCATTTGACAACGTCTGTGAGAGAGAGAGAGAGAGAGAGAGAGAGAGAGAGAGAGAGAGGGTAATTGGTGGTTGGATGGTTAATGACTGAATTGGCTGTTGGTGGGTTCTGGTTGTCTGCTGGTGCTGTTGGAGTTTAAAGTTCTGAGTTTTCAGTCAGTCTTTGGTGAGAGCTTGGTGATAGTAGTGTCGGCAGCAGTCTACTGAAGGCACTGAAAGTCAGAAAAGTTGTGTGTTTTTTTTTATTTGTTTGTTGCTGATTGTTGTTAGGTTTGATATTAGTTGCTTAGGGTTGTTGTGCCTGTGTTGGATTTGTTGTGCTTGTGAGTTTCTGTTGATTTAGCTGTGAGTTGTTATGGTTTGAGGGTTGTTGGTTGGGATGTGTTGTGGTTTCTCTATACCAGTTGTTGTTGTTGAGGGTGGTTGTTGGTGAGCTATTGTGATTTCTTGGTGCTATTAGTGGGTGTGTGTGTTGCCTTTTGTGTTAGTGATTGTTTGTGCAGTGGTCTTTTGTGTGGTTGTATTCATTGTTTGTTGTTAGGTTGTGCTTGTTCCTTGGTTGTTTGCCGTGCTGTTGAGTTGTGGTTGTGTTCCTTGGTTGTTGCTGTGGTCTTTGGGTGTTGTGTTGTTGCTGTGTTGTGGTCCTTGGTTGGGGTTTTTGTGTTGTTGTTGAATTGTGGGGTTGTGGTCCTTGATTGTGGTTCTTGGTTGTTGTCCTTTGTTGTTGTTTGTTGTGGTATGACAGAACAATATCCAGTGGACAGTGCGAGCTCTCGCCCTGAGTGTGTCAAGAAGTGGTTGGTAAGTACATGTGTGTCTTTTGTTCTTTGTGTGGGTAGGTCAATTGTCCTGTGTAAAGAGGAAAGAGGAAAGAGTGACTGAGGGTGAGTTTCGTAGCTGGATTGATTAAGTTTATGGGGGGGGGGGGGGGGATTTGCCCACTTGTTTTGAGCTTGTACTCCCGCCACATTATCATATTACTATTTGTTTGATTATAAAAATACAACATAGAAAATAGCCATCAATGTTTTGGTTTGGAAAATCAGCTGTGGGCGATTGAGAGGTAAGTTTGTTTTGCTCTATTGAACTCAAATCAGAGTGGCTTTCTTGCTTCTAGTTAGCACAAGTGAATCTCAAGATATTCTATTCATATGGGACAAGGTTATTTTATGTTATACGTAGTGTTTCAAGTCGAAAAATCTCTTAAATATATATAGTTTGTGAACGAAATCTAATTTTTTTTTTCGTTAGTAGATAGTGCCGAGGGCATGTTTATTGTGTAAACATGCCCTCGGCGCCATCTACTAATGAAAAAAAATAATAACTAAATTTCATTCACAAACTATACATATTTAGGTGATAATTCGACTTGAAAACACTTTGTATAACGTAAATAACCTTGTCCCATATAGAATATCTTGACATTCACTTGTGCTAACTAGAAGAGCCACTCTGATTTGAATTCAATACAGCAAAACAAACTTACCTTGCAATCGGCCTCAGCTGATTTCCAAACCAAAACATTCGTTTACACAGTAAACAAAAAAGGGGAATTTTGACGAAGGAAAAATCTATTTCTGGCCAACGACCCCTTTAGTTGTCACCCTCCTGTGAACATGGTTCCTTGGATACTATTTCTTAGGAATAAATATTGCTATTCATCCTAGAGAAAAAAGAAACAATATAATGCCAAGATAAATGCTCGCTAACTCTAATAGAATGTCGGTATAGTAAGGAGTCGAGTGGAATCACTACCAGAGGTTCCTTGCCATTTAGCTTCTTCCTTCGACAAAACCCCGAACTACGGAGGAGCCGTGCTACAGCTCCCGCGGTCTACTACTACCGCGAGCGCCTCCGACGCCTGAGACGTCATTCCTGAAGATAGCCTCCAAGCTTGGGGTAAGCTGGGTGAGGACAATCTAACTACAGGGTGGGGTTTCACAGGGCGACACAGGTCGTTGCCCAGAAATAGATTTTTCCTTCGTCAAAATCCCTTTTCTGGCTTAATCCTGTGTCGCCCTGTGAAATAGTACCAGAGAATGCTAAAACACCAAGCTTGAGGGACAGTACAGATAAATTAAGAAGGTAAAGTTAAAAACTTGTAAGGTTAATAGTATAATAATCAACTAAAATTACAGTCTTACAATATGGGAAAGTATAAGCCCTAAAACATGGGTTATAAACTTAAAATTAGTTAGCCTAACAACAAGCAATATATACAGGTTAGGCAAAGACAGGATTATAAGTTGATATATACAAAAGAATGGAACTGAATCCAACTTGAAATGATGAACAATAGCAAAACTCAGTAACCCAATACATGGAGGCGACTAAACTAAGTAAGGGTGCAATGGGGCAGGTAGAAGGGAAGGCTCCAAGAAGTTATAGGAAATTTAAGAATCAGGAGAAACTGTGTTTCCAGCTGCCACTGCTGGAAATTTGAGGCTTCTAAGGGTTTTTAGGTAGTGCCGTTTGAAAACTGTCGGAGATTTCCAGCCTGTATCTTTCTTAAGATCGTCAAAATCATGTGTTGGAAATAATTAATAGATGTGGCCACCGCCCTAACATCATGGGCCCGAGGAAAGGACTCTGGATTGGCCTGTTTAATGAAGTATAAAATTTGTTGCTTGATCCCTTTTAGGGATAATGTACCACCTTCCTTCCTAATGACAGCGGGCCTGAAGATTTCAGAGTTGTTCTGCTTAGGTAGGCTCTTAATGAGTTGACAGGACAAAGGGAAATGTCTTGAGGTAGTGGTAGGATTTTCCATGAGGACCATCTGTCCTGTGGATCTTCATTTTTGGCTAGAAAATGGCGATCTGGGGATAAGCAGGACTTCCCCTGAGGGGAGGAACTCAATGTGGCCTGGTTCCCTTGATAAGGCTGACAGTTCTGATATTCTAGCTCCGGAGGCCTAAACTTAATAAAAATAGGGTTTTCCTAAGGAGGGTTATATAATTGCAAGAGTCATTGTTAATGTCCGGGGCTAGTTTGAGGACATCATTTAGGAACCAAGAGACTGATTTAGGTCTCGTTGATGGTCTTAATCTAGCACAAGCTTTTGGTATGGACGTAAAGTACGAATCCATAAGGTCTATGCTAAACCAAATTGGAAGATCTTTTTAAGAGCTGATTTGGTCGTAGTGATAGTGCTTGCTGCTAAACCTTTCTCAAACAATGATCTGAAGAAAGTTATGGCTAGGTTCGTTGTCATGACTTGGGAATTTTGACATCTTAAGGAACTCTGCTAGTTTCTTGACAGATGAATCATATTGCCGGAGAGTAGATTCTCTTTTATCTTGATTCCAAGAATGAGATATTCTGGGATCAATTTCTGCATTCCTCATAGCTGCGAATTTCAGGAAATCCATAAAGTTAGGGTTTTTCTGAATTCTTGAGGAAGCGAACACAGTCTGAGTTTTGCACTAACTGGGTTAGTTTGGGGTTGGGAATCCGTAGTGGTCGGAGTCTCAACTCTAGGAGTAGAGGGAACCAATTGCTCTTGGGCCAGTTGGGAACTACTAGAGCTACTTGGCCTTTGAATGTCCTGAGTTTGTCTAAAACTTTCATGAGAAGGTTCACCGGAGGGAAGAAGTAAATATTCTTCCATTTGTTCCAATCGAGGATCATTGCATCCGTAGCATATGCTAGAGGATCGAGGTTGGGTGCCACGTAACAAGGGAGTTTGTGGTTTGACTCCGTGGCGAAGAGGTCTACTTGGAGTCCGGGGACTTGTAGACTGATCCAATTGAATGAACTCCTGGTCCAGTGTCCACTCCGATTCCAACGGAGCGGAGCGAGATAGAGCGTCTGCTACTACGTTCTTGACTCCTGCCAGGTGAGTGGCTGACAGGTGCCATTTGTTTTTGTTTGCCAGAGAGAAATATGGCTATCATGACATGTTCAGTGGCTTGACTTGGATCCGCCCCTGTTGATGCAGTGTACTACTACTGCACTGTCCAGAACTAGTTTGAAATGTGAGTTCTTGGGCGGACGGAGTCGTTTTCAGTGTGAGGAATACTGCCATGGCCTCCCAGTACATTGATATGTAGCTAGCGGAATGTTAACGACCAAGTTCCTTGAGCTTTTTCGTACTGGGAGTATCCTCCCAACCTGTTAGTGAGGCGTCTGTGTGGATCACTAATGATGGAGGAGGGAACTGTAGAGGAATTGCTTTTGAAAGATTCTTTGTCTCCGTCCATGGGCGGAGACGTTTCCGTAAGATCGCTGGATAGAGGCTAGTTTGTCCCGTGATCTGCAATTCGCTCTTGAGCGCCATACTCTGTTTTATATCTTTGAGTTTGGCTCTGAGCGGAACGTCTGTGACTGATGCAAACTGGAGTGAGCCAGGATCCTCTCCTGGGTCACCTCCGGGATGTTTGTTGTGTTTGAGAAATTGTTTTGTAGCTCTTGCAATTTCTTTCCTTTTCAATGACGGAATTGATAGAGTGTGCGATTGCAAGTCCACTGAAGGCCTAAACCACTGGAATCGAGATTCCGGTGTTTAGTCTGGACTTGGTTTTGTTTATTTGGAAACCTAAATGTTCCAGAATTTGATCACTTTGACCGTTGCTTCCTTGCATTCTTTGGGGTTCTTTGCCCAAATAAGCCAATCGTCCAGATAAGCCATTAACATTATTCCCTGTTTCCTTAGCTCTTGCACTATGCTTCCGCCAATTTGTGAAGATCCTGGGGGCTATGTTGAGCCCGAATGGCATTACTTTGAAGGAGTAGGATCTGTTGCCTAGTTTGAAGCCTAGGAACGGACGGAAGTGTCTGGCTATGGGAACATGATAGTAGGCATCTGTAAGATCTATAGAAGGTTTGTGGACGGCCCCACTGGGGAAGTAACGGTGTGGGTACCTGTGAACCGGTCAGCATCCTGAACTTGTCGCAATGAATGTATAAGTTCAGATGGGACAAGTCTAAGATGATTCTTCGGTTTTCCGAGTCTTTCTTTGGCACGCTGAACAAGCGTCCTTGAAATTTTAATTGTTGACTCTCGAGACTACTCCTTTGAGAAGGAGGTCTTTGGTATACTCTACCAATTCCGTTGTTGGTGCTTGATAGAATCTGTTTGTTGGAGGAGGGCCCTCTAGCCAACTCCACCTAAGGGCCTTTTGTCACTATACTTTGAGCCCAGGGCTGAACCCCCACCGCTGGCGGAAGAGGTACAGCCTCCTCCTACCTTGGGACTCTCACTGCTGGTTTGCCGAGGGGCGGCCACCTCTTGCTCCTCGGAAACCTCTTCCTCTGTTTGCAGCCCTGCCGACCCTCCCTCTGAATCGAGAGGCAACCTCTTGCTCTGCTACCTCCTCGCAAACCTATTGAAAGCCTGAAAGTTCTGGCTTTCATAGTTGGAGTTGTAGGCTGGCGAGAGCAAAGGAAGTAGAGGGTTGAGGTTGCTGGACTGAGGGGTCAGGACAAGGTATTGTTGCTGACCCTTCGACGATGGTTGCCCTTGTGATGCTGGACTGCCTGAACCAACGTCTGCTGAGAAGGCTGGAAGGGAGAGAACTTCCTTGGTTTCTTCTTGATCCTTTGGTTAGGACCAGAAGATCCTGCCTCCGCTTTGCTACCAGGCAGGTGGTTAACCTTTGAGGCTTCATGAAGGACTTCTGCTACCACTGGTGCTGGGAAGAGGTCCGTTCCCCAAATTGAGGAAGCAATCAGTTTGTTCGGTTCATGGCAGATAGTAGCTTCCGCCAGAACGTGCTTCCTACAATTCCTCCTGGCTATGAGGAAGTCGTAAAGGTCACACTGCATGGTGTGCAGCAGACCTTTAGCCAAAACTTTTAAACAAACGGCTCTTGTTGGTATACAAGAGCCGTCATCTCCGCCATAGTCATGGAGAAAGGGATCTCGCGAGCCTGGTCCGGGCGTCGTACTCCGTCTGGATGAGGGATGTGTCCGACAACCTAGGAAGTCTCTCACTAAAGAGAGAGGTGGCACAGTCCGCCTTTAGTTTTCCTACTGAAAAAGTAGGAACTGTCCCCTCGAAGTACGTCTCGAAGCCTGGGACTAAGAGAGAGTGGTTCCGTCTCTCGTAGTTGAGGCAGGGGCTCGTCTTTCAGGGCGGCCTGAAAGGTTGCTTCCACTACCTTAAGGGTCAGTGGTAGCGGAGTCCCTTCCACCGGAGTCAAAAATGGTGAAGGGACTTCTAAGGCTGTGATGCGGGTATTTTCACACCCCCATTCCTCGACTTCTCATTAGAGTCTGCTGTGCCTGTTCCCTCGGAAGGATCACTGTTTCCTTGGGAACTTTGTCTTCTCTCATCATTGCTGCTTCCGTTAGCCGGACGTAGCCAATGAATGGTGGTTGAAGGTCCCTGGGGTGGAACTCGAAGTCCTCACGCCTTCGAGTTCCTATGCCTTCGATGGTCAACATTCCGTTGAACAACGGGGCATAGAAAGCAATCCTCCAAGGGTTGGCCGCTTTGAATTCCGGCAGTTGGCTGGAATCTGGCATTGGAAGAGGAGAAGGTGGCACAGTTATGGGGGAACCTGCCGCGATTGAGGTTTGAATCCCGGCGATGGCATTCTCCTGAGCGGCCAGCCGTTCCACCAGCGATTGGATCGACTGGCCGGAAGACGTAACAGAACTGGAGAGCTGGGAGAGCACCGAGCCGACCTTGTTGTCAACCAAGGCCCCTACGATCACTCCCACCTGCTCCAGAATGTTTGCCAAAAAGGATTCGGGATCAAAAGGCGGGACTTGAGCCCCGCCCTGCCTTACATGATTTACGTTTGGGGGACCTCGACGCAGACGAAGAGGCCACCCTTGACCTAACTGTTCCGGGGTGGTGAGCCGGAGTTACAGTGTCTGCCAAGATGACCGATTTCTTGGGGAGAGACTTTTTAAGTTTCTCCTCGGTCGACTTAGCCTTGGGGATCACTGAAGCAACCTTAGGTCGGACAGACTGCTGGTCTTCAGTGAAGCCCCGGAAAGAAGTGGAAGTAGAAGGATCAGTGGAAGGTGATGGAGAAAGGGAACTCAGGAAAGGGCCCTGAGAACCCACAGAAGCTGCCCCTACTACACCCTTACCTGTACCCATGGAGTCAATAGCCATGGGTTCGACGTCGAGGTTCATTGCCGCAACGTCTTCTGCTACGTCCTCTGGGAAATCCCCATCCTGAAGGGAGATCATGACCTGGAGGTTGGCCAGCAAAGGGGCGGCCGCTATCGGGTCCACCACTGATCCTTTCTTGGCTCCTGGGAATACTAGGTCCGCCATGTCCTGGGTAAGAATGTAGGGGCGGCCCTTCGAATTCCGGCCAAAACCCCCTAACCCATGCTTTGAGAGTAGACAAAGCCTTCTTCTTCTCATCAGAACCCTGTAAGAAAGGTCTAGAGTTAGGGAGAGGATAGGGGAGGAATGTCTGTTGTGTTGAGACTATGTGAATATGTGTCCCATATGTGAAAGGTATATAATAATAACAAGTATTCCAGGTGATGAATGAATGAAAGAAGTGCTAAGAAAAACTTACTACTAGTGAGGCATCGCCTACTAGCAAGTAGCAGGCTTGGCAGGCTTCGTGGTGCCAAACTATAAAATCCTCCACTTTCACTGCACATCCTGCATGAGAGCGGCTATTACTATATGGCCGCACGGGTCTGGAGGACGGCACTGCACCCAATCTCCTGGCAGCACAACATCTGTAAGTCAAAGGATACATGAGTACCAATGACACCTCCGGTGGTATAAAATGCAAAATATCCGTGGGGTGCCGGAGTAGGACCGATGGATAGAGTTCTACGTATAAGTGGCATGCAAAGGGAATTGCCAGAGTAAGCTCTAATGCTCGCTCCGTATGAATATACGTAGAAAAGTTACGAGGGGGGAAGAGGGGGGAAGAAAGTCTCTGCCTCCGCCTAAGCTCACTTGTTATATGGTTAAAAATAGACTCCGTAGGGCCCGGAGTTCTCCGTATGGCCCGGAGTTAATTAATATTGAGTGAGCAATGTCAAACTTCTAACGAAGCAAGGGATAGTGCAAGAGGCGGAAATATAAAACCCCCCGGAGTAACGCAAAAGGTTTTAAACAATAATTAGAATAAAAATAAAAACCCCATCATATCAGTAAGTGCTCGTATAAACTACTCCTAAGTGGATAGGCAACCCAGTGGTTCCCTCCCCCTCTCTATGTTCGTGCGGCGGATAGACACCTGCCGGACTGAACTGGGGGGGAAAGGGTAGGGAAGTACGTGGGGTAGGGGAGCCCTCCCCCTGAGCAGCCAGTTAAGGACGGAGAAGTAGGGGGAGGAAGTCCCGAGCCCCCGAGACACATGACGAGTGAGAACACAGTAGGGGGGAGCTCCCCACCAGCCCCGTGAGTCACCCCCTCTCATGCAGACTCGGACGCTAGCTGTGAGAAACGAGTCATCACCCATCGACGTGGATGGCAATGTATGGAGGGGGAAATGGGGGACGGGTGGGGATCCCGTAACCGTGTGGCTCACCGCGATTGACCAGTGGTCTTTCCAGCCAGGTGATAAACACGAGGTGGGGAAGAGTTGTCGGAACAACATCAATATCACTGATATATATAGGATTACTTATAATAAATCATCAAATAATAAAATTAAAAGCGATATCTTAAAGCTAGACTAACACGGGGAACACGAAGCTAATCAATCAGAAGAATAGGCAAATCGCCGATCTGAAGAAAGGGGTATGTTAGCCTAATCTAACCTCTAGTTCAAGAAAACCGGGGGTAGGCTAATCACCAATCGACAATTGGGGTATGAAAGCCTAACCTAACAGTAAAATAGTGATAACAGGGTAAGCTAATCGCCATACCGAAGCATGGTGTATGTTAGCCCAACCTAGTACCTACAATATTATTAATTGGTAATCAGGAACTAGAGAAGGTAAGAGGGAACATCAGAATAATAAGATGATATAACTCTCAAAACCATGACTGATAAAAAGTCCTAACAACGTAAGGCGTAGCTAGACTAAGGTCCGAAACGTGCGGTCGGAGCGTGCCCCGTGGAGGCCTAACTAATAAGCTAACTGCATAAAAGATATAGAGACTATGTGTAAATAACCATATCTAAAGTACTGTGAGAAGGGAAATCCCTCACGGTATGGAAGACCGAAAGAGAGAACCCGTACCGCCATGCGGTCGAGGGCCATACGGCGGATAAGGCTCCGAATATATATAAAAAACACAAGATCATCATAAAATGAGATCAGTAACCCCAACCCAAAACCGTACTTAACTTAGAAGGCAGAAAGCTGAAGACATCTTGATAAAATAAAAGATAAAATCCAGAATAAGCGAATACACAGCACAGAAAAATTTTAACGTGTAATGGTAAAGCGCGCTATCGAAGGAATGTCGTCTCAGGCGTCGGAGGCGCTCACGGTAGTAGTAGACCGGGAGCTGTAGCACGGCTCCTCCGTAGTTCGGGGTTTTGTTTGAAGGAAGAAGCTAAATGGCAAGGGACCTCTGGTAGTGATTCCACTTGCTCCTTACTATACCGACACTCATTAAGAGGTGAGCGAGCCATTATCTTGGCATTATATTGTTTCTTTTTTTCTCTAGGATGAATAGCAATATTTATTCCTAAAAAGAAATAGTATCCTAAGACCATTTCACAGGGCGACACAGGTTAAGCCCAGAAATCAATAGATTCCATTCGATATTTCTGGGCTCAGTTCGTGTCGCTGCGCGAAATATCCTTTAATCCATTATTTCTAAGGTAAATGTACTAACACATACCAGAGAATAAATAAAATAAAGAAAAGGTCAGTACTACTGACTCGCTCACCCTCCAAGAGGGTGTCGGTATGAACACTATGGCGAGTGAGACACTACCACGAACCGCTTGCCAATAGAAATCTCCCACTACAAAACCCCCACTAGAGGGGAGCCGACCCACAGAGTGGGCAGCAACTACTACTACTCCATCCCATGCTGCCGACTGCTGCGCCTCTGGTGGCCATCCTTTTCAGTTAGCGCACCGCGTATACACGTGCCCTTTTTTGCTCTGTGTTTTTTGTGCCCCTATCTTGGATTTATTCGTCATGGAGCGTACAGCCATCGCAGCAGCTAAGTTAAGTAATCACTTGTTATTGCTATTTGGTTTTTTCCGCCCTTGAGTCAGTATTTTGCCGTTTTTTAGGTATAAATACGGGCTCTAGGTCGGAAGCATGGCAGCATGGTTCTGCCTCGTGGCGGGTTCGTTCTTGGTCTTCCATACCCAGAACCTTCCCTTATTTCATTACGCTCTATTATTAGTTATCTATTTTATGTTAGGGGTCCAGCCTACTGGGTTTATGTCATGCATGCATGTCTTCTTCACCTTGCGTAGGCATCTTCCATCCAGACCCTAGCCACAGCTCTTAGTATCGGCCCCGGCTAGCTTTGAGTGGTAGACTTTCTTTCGAGTTAGCGTACACTCCTGGATTTTTTCTCCTACTGATTTATTTTCTTTCTTTACGTTAAGTGATTTTGATTATTTATGTTTTAGGTTAGCCTACGGCGTCTGGCTTCACGTAGCCTAGGTTATGTATTAGTTGGTAATCCATACCATCCACTATTCGCTTCCCGCTCTTCAGTTCGGTTGCTTCTCTATAGCATCTCTCTGATTAGTTGGTTGCTTTATCCTAGGCTGTATTGTGTCATTGTATTACATGTTACCGCTCCGTGGTCACTACGTGATCACGGAGCAGCCAGACGCCTGTCCAGTCACCTTTCCCTCCTCCCGCTCTTCCATAGGGCCGGGGGGGTGGGGGAGGGTTGGTCTGTCCACGCTCGCTCCACATACCCGTGCCTGCCTCCCTCTCTCCCTAGGCGGAGGGAGTAAGGGGGGCTGGACAGCCCAGACTGGACTCGACCGCTCTCTGGCTTCACGGCACGCTCGGATGACTAATGGGGGGGACTGGCCTTCCCCCCCTCCGTCGTTACTCCGTCGCTCCGTTGCTAGCTCCGAGTCTGTTTCGCCCTCTCGCCCTTTCCCAGCTTACTGGTGTCTCTTTAATCTACCGGAGCTCCGGCATCCACGTGGAAAGGTGCTAGTTCATCCCTGACGGGCGACTGCGGCATACAGTTGGTCTTTACTAACCACCCCGTCGCGCTGATATCGCGACACGAACTCCGCCGCGCACCGGACTTAGTCCGGTACGTTCTATGGCTATAGGTTTAAGTATTAGTATTTAATTTAAACTATAGTAAGTTTAATTTAAGCTACCTTAAGCCAATCCCTCCGTTGCCTGCTCACACCGGATCTCTCCGGGGTTCTAGCCTATTCAGGCGGTAAGGGAGGGGTTATGCCCAAAAATTTTTTCGCGCTCCGGCATGCAGCGGAGTTCTTTTAACCTCTAGCCTGTAAGTGATATCTTTTAGGATGCTCATGTATCTTTTCACTTACAGACCACCAACTGTGAGCATCCGGGATGCAATGCCATGCTCCAGGACCCCTGTGGGCATGAAGTCTGCAGATCTCATGCTCCATGCGCGACTCCGCACGGGAACCTTCAAGTCTGGTTTCACGAGACCTGCACTATCTGCTACGATCTGGTGAGCCAGCTCTTAGACGGGGTAAGTATTCCCAACTCCGTTCGCTAATCCCTACAAGGTTATAGTTCTTAAGTTTAATTTTAATCTCTTATTTTAAACTTAAGCTTGTTTTATATGGGATCTCGCATCCTCTATAATTTTAGTTTTTAACCTATTACTTAAGTTTTAATTTTAGTTTAAACTTAAAACTAACAAATACCCTCTCTTCCAGGCTCCCGCTGTTAGAGATACCGCCCTGGCAACCCTGCGGGCTTGGGTCGGCGGTTTTGGCAAGGAACGCCGCCAAGGGACAGCCCTACATCCTTGAGAAGAGGTTGGCGGTCCTGATCTTCCCCGGCGGCAAGTCAACGGGTTACGTCGACCCGGCAGAGGCAGCCCCGACTATAGCGGCAATTCAGCAGCAGCTCGCCGCTTGTTGACTGAACCAGCCAGGACATCTCGTCGGAAGTCCGCGACACTGGATCTAAATATTGAACCAATGGTAGGTGTTGACGACCTGTTGGTCGAGGTTGAGTACGTTGGACGCCCAAGGGCTTCCCTTGGGCGCCACTGGGTCCTTCTACTCCTGCAAACTCTCCAGCTTCCTTCCAAGGCTTTACAGGAGCTGAGCTCCTTTATAACTTCTCCTGATGCTTCCGTAAGACCTAAGGTCAAAGGACAGACGGTTGTGAAAACCCTGAGTAAGACGTCGTCGTCGTCTAAAAAGACGTCGTCGGCGTCAACATCTCGCAAGTCTCCGGCTACAAACCCCGGAGCAGAGAGGTCTAGAGCTTCTGGGTCCGGCTCCAAATCCTCAAGGAGTAGACCTTCCAAGGAGAGATCACATACTCCGCGGATCGATCAGCCGTTTCTCCTCTTCCTTTGGTACCTGTTCAGAAGTTACCCTCCGACCACCTCCGAGCAGCTCCGGCTTTGGATCCCAATGCTGGTCTGTTGCAACACATGGGGGATTTGGTCGGTTCTCTCAAAAACAGTATGGAGCAGATGTTCTCCCGGTTGTCCGACAGGATTAACTCCCAGGATAACATTATCGCCGAACTGAGCCAGGCTCCGCTAGCTACTCCCCCACCTTTCGGCACAGGTATAGCTCAGCTTCCACCTCATGACTCTCTGCCTCCGTTCTCTATGAATACCCCTGGAGGGTGGCGTCATACGCCCCCTTCCAGGACGGGCTTATTTCTATCCCGGAGTGTGGAACACTCGAAGGATTGAGGACTTCGAGTTCTACCGGAGGATCTACAACCGCCGTTCATTGGCTACGCCAGACTCACTGCCGCTGCCATGACGCGAGATGACAAGGTCCCTAAAGAGACAGTCCTCTATTCACGTGACCAGGCTCAAAGAGAATGGCTCAGGTGCTTAGAGGACATGGATTGTTCTAATACGAAGATACAACCCTTTAAGAGTCCATTCACCATTTTCACAATGGAAGAGGGAACTCCGCTTCCCTTCCTTACCAAGATCGCTACGGTCACTATCCCAGCGGCCCAAAAGGGGGAGTCGTTACCGCAGCTAAAGGAAGCGGACCCTAACATCTCTTTACTTCCCTCAACCGGAGATTTGTGGGAAGACCTGCCCAACACTTTTTCGGCGGGCAAACTCAAACCAGACTGTGCTATGGAGCAGTTTGGTGAGAAGCTGCCTAGACTTCCGGACAGCCTCATTCAGGCGGAGTTTGAGGCCAAGTCTAGGCTGGCCAGGTCTATTAACTCCATGGCCATGACAGAAGTGGCTACCATTGCTTACGGTTCCGAGCCACTATTCAAGCTGATCACCAAGTCACTGACTCAAACGGTACAGTCTGACATGTTTGAGTTCGCCACAGCCAGAACGAATTGTCGGAAGCATGTCCTCCAGGAAGCAACTATTCGGCATGAACCGAATAAGTTGCTTTCATCAAACATCTGGGGAGCAGACCTCTTCCCGATGCATGGTAAAGGAGGTCCAGGCGGAAGCTACAAGGCTTAACCAAAGCCTTAAGGATCGTTGGGGTCTCACTGCAAAGAGACGCCAAGACCAAGCAGTGAGGGGTAAGGCTCAGAGGAAACCCAGACGTTTCCAGCCTTACCAAAAGAAACAGCAACGCTTCGCCCAGCCTTGTTTCGGCTGTTTCCGGTTGGTGCAGGCGGCCCAACCCTCTACCTCCAAGGCCCATCACAGCCTATCTATGTGGATTTCCCCCCCAGCCCCCAGCCTCAACCTTCCACCTCTTACGCTGTCTCCCCAGCCTTCACCAAGTGTTCGAAGGCCAGGCCTTTCAGCAGTATGACCGCTTGGGTAGGGAGGCAGAGGTAAGCGATCCTTTCGTCAGAGAGGATCAGGAAGGTCCCTTAAATAGGAAAACACTTCCGGGGAGGCGCGGAGGCTACCAGCATCAATGAGAACTTCCAGGTAGAGGGAGGCTGTTTCTCTTCCGCCACCGGTGGGGATTCAGCAAATGGGCACAAAGTATTGTGTCGAAAAGGCCTGGGTTGGAGTTGGGTGGCGAATCCGCCCCCACCCAGACCTTTCCTTCAACTTCCATCCAAAGAATTGACGGAGTATGCGGAGGACCTCCTTCAGAAAGGAGCAATAGCGAGAGTCAACAGATTAAAAGTTTCAAGGGCGCTTGTTCAGCGTTCCAAAAAAAGGCTCACAAAAAAGAAGGGTAATCTTAGACTTGTCCCGTTTAAACTTGGCCATTCGCTGCGACAAGTTCAAGATGCTCACCATCTCGCAGGTGCGGACCTTACTTCCCCGTGGGGCCGTCACCACCTCTATCGATCTTACAGACGCATACTATCATATCCCTATTGCAAGACACTTTCGCCCTTATCTGGGCTTCAAGATAGGAGATCAAGCATTCTCCTTCAAGGTAGTTCCCTCGGTCTGAACGTAGCACCCAGGGTGTTCACGAAGTTGGCGGAAGTGGTCGTCCAACAACTAAGATCGCAAGGGATCATGGTAGTAGCGTATCTCGACGATTGGTTAATTTGGGCTCCAACAGTCGAGGAATGTCGCAAAGCAACACTGAAAGTAATCCAGTTCCTGGAATATCTAGGGTTCAAGATAAACAGGACAAAATCGAGACTCACTCCGGAGTCAAACTTTCAGTGGCTGGCATTCAATGGAATCTATCCTCCCATACTCTGTCGATTCCATCAGCCAAGAGAAAAGAAATAAGTAGCGAAGTCAGTAAAGCAATTTCTAGGACACAAACTTGCTTCAAGGAGAACCCAGGAAAGGATTCTGGGTTCACTCCAATTTGCATCAGTGACAAACATCTTGATGAAAGCCAAACTGAAAGACCTAACCAGAATCTGGCGCTCACGAGCAAATGTCAGGTCCAGGGACAAATTATCATCAGTCCCTCAGGTTCTGCGGAATCGTCTACGTCCTTGGTCAAAAGTCAAGAACCTGTCAATATCAGTACCCCTTCAGTTTCCTCCTCCGGGGATTACCATCCACACGGACGCTTCATTAAGCGGCTGGGGAGGATACTCTCAGTTCAAGAAGGTTCAAGGAACCTGGTCACCCTAGTTTCCGTCAGCTTCACATAAATGTACTGGAAGCAATGGCAGTGTTCTTGACTCTAAAAAGGTTACGTCCGCCAAAGAACTCCCACATAAAGCTAGTTTTAGACAGGGCAGTGGTAGTCCATTGTGTAAACAGGGGAGGCTCCAAGTCACGTCATCTGAATCATGTCATGGTAGCCATCTTCTCCCTGGCGGACAAGTTCAGTTGGCACCTCTCCTCCACCCATATAGCTGGAGTGAGAAACGTCATAGCATAGCTCTATCCCGATCAGTTCCTCTGGAGTCGGAATGGTCACTGGACAACAGTTCGTTCCAATGGATCCTCCGGAGGGTTCCAGGTCTACAAGTGGATCTATTCGCATCCCAAGCGAACCACAAACTCCCATGTTATGTGGCCCCCAACCTGGACCCTCTGGCCTATGCACGGACGCCCTGTCCATAGACTGGAACAACTGGGAGAAGATTTATGTCTTTCCTCCAGTGAATCTTCTCCTGAAGGTGCTGAACAAACTCAGACGTTCAAGGGTCAAGTGGCTCTAGTAGCCCCAGACTGGCCGAAGAGCAATTGGTACCCTCTCATTCTGGAACTGGGTCTTCGTCCTCTTCGAATTCCCAATCCAGGCTCTCCCAGTCAGTACAAACGAAGACTGTGTTCGCTTCCTCAGGAATTCTCAAAACCCTAACTTATGGACTTCATGAAGTTTGCGGCTAAAAAGAGATGCGAATATTGATCCTCAAAATATTCTCTTCTTGGAATCTGATAAAAGAGATTCAACTTTGAGACAGTATGATGCTGCAGTCAAAAAGTTAGCAACCTTCCTGAGAGAATCAGATATTAGAATCATGACAATCAATTCAGCTATATCCTTTTTCAGATCTTTATTTGAAAAAGGCTTAGCAGCTAGCACTATTACGACAAACAAGTCAGCCTTGAAAAGATTTTTCAACTCGGTTTCAGCATAGACTTGACAGACTCTTACTTCTCGTCTATTCCCAAGGCTTGTGCTAGACTTAGACCATTCAGTGAGGCCTACGTCAGTATCATGTTCTTAAATGATGTTCTAAAGCTGGCTTCAGAACAGATAATACGACATATTCATTTATAATGCTCTTAAGAAAAACTCTATTTTTATTAAGCTTGGCTTCAGGAGCTAGAATTTCAGAACTGTCGCATTATCCAGAGATCCGGATCATGTTGAATTTCTTCTCACAGGGGAAGTTCTACTTTCTCCGGAACGTAGTTTTTATAGCAAAGAATGAAGATCCTTTGATAGTGGGAACCGTGGAAGGTTGTACCCCTTCCAACAAGATATTTCTCTTTGTCCAGTATCGACCTTACGAGCCTTTCTGTCCAGGACATCCTCATCCTCATCGGGTCCTCTCTTTAAGAGAGAAAAAGGTGGTACTTTATCTATTAGGTCAGGCAACAGATCCTGTACTTTATTAAGCAAGCCAATCCTGATTCCTTCCCTAAAGCACATGATGTCAGGGCAGTAGCCACCTCAATTAACTATTTCCAACACATGAATTTCGATGATTTAAAAAAGTATACTGGATGGAAATCGCAGACAGTATTAAGCGTCATTACTTAAAGTCCTTGGAAGCTCTGAAATTTTCAGCAGTTGCGGCGGGTAACATAGTTTCCCCCGACTCTGCTTAATCTTTAGTAGAAGATCCAGTTCTCCTTTCTACCTATCTCACCCAACAGTTCGTCTATACCTGCCATGTTCATCTACGTTTTACCTTGCGTCTTAGCTGCTCGTATGATGGTATAGTGGGTGCCCCTTATTTTTTTGCTAGGGTCCACTCACAATTGATTGTATATAATGATCTCTTTGATGTGATCCCCCTTATTTTTATGCTAGGGTGACACATCTTATTTTACAATGGTTACGGGTTTGTATACTAAGTTCATATACATTCCTTTATTATATTATTGTTGAAGTTTGTTCTATTCAATTTATTGTTATAATTGCTTTAATTTCTTTGTACATATTAACTATACACAGTACTAAGCTCAACATATATTCCATGTAAGCCCTGTATATATATGTTAAATTTAAGTTAATTTTAAGAAAATATTATTAACCTTAAGTTAATTTTAAGTAATATTTCTATTTTGTATCATTGTGTATAGTATATCTATTAGCAATTATATTTCTTCATTTTATGTTATCTTTTAGTTTGAGACCCTTTTTTGTCTGTTTTATTTGTTCTTTACAATCTTGTGCTATTTCTCTGGTACGATTTCGTGCAGCGACACGAACTGAGCCCAGAAAAGGGATTTTGACGTAAGGAAAAATCTATTTCTGGGCGATTGGTTCGTGTCGCCAGCGAAATCCTGCCCTGCCCATACCCAACGCTCAAGATTGTCTGCTAACTTCAGGATGGCCACCAGAGGCGCAGCAGTCGGCAGCATGGGATGGAGTAGTAGTAGTTGCTGCCCACTCTGTGGTCGGCTCCCCTCTAGTGGGGGTTTTGTAGTGGGAGATTTCTATTGGCAAGCGGTTCGTGGTAGTGGTCTCACTCGCCATAGTGTTCATACCGACACCCACCCTCTGGAGGGTGAGCGAGTCAGTAGTACTGACCTTTTCTTTATTTATTTATTCTCTGGTATGTGTTAGTACATTTTACCTAGAAATAATGGATTAAAGGATATTTCGCTGGCGACACGAACCAATCGCCCAGAAATAGATTTTTCCTTACGTCAAAATCCCTTTTTTCACTTGATCGCGTCAGAATCCTAGGAGCTTTACATATTTCTCTTTTATTGGAGTGAAAACAGTGAAATGTGTTCTTTCACGCCCAATAGTTTTGATTAAAACAAGTTTCTCTCAAATTTTGTTTACGGTCGAGTTTGATGGTACTATACCGAAGTTTGCGAGTTTCATCCACATTGCCGATGCACGATAATAGTCGTTGGCAGGTCAACATCTTTCCTCAGCTTCAGCTAAAACTTACAGGTTAAATTTAGCAGTATATGTACTTGCAAATCTTTTCTACATAGCGAATAAGGATATGGTAATGTAAGAATATATCAGTCCTATTCTCCTTGACGTCAGTTTTTAACCAGGGCGGTCACTCCCACCAGAAAGAACTATCCAAGATAATTTCTGTCCTTTTCCCATGTGTCAACCAGTCACTGGGATTATCATCCATTGGGACATATGACAAGGCTACCTCTGGAATTGAAGACTTTGTTTCCTGTACTCTATTTTTCACAAATACAGGTAGAACACTTTGATACTAGCCAACTGAGGGCAACTTTACTGTCCGACCAAAGGAGCAGTTCAACAAACCAATCCTTCTTGATGGATTCTTTAATAAATTTTACCATTCTTGCTGCCAACAACAATGACATCAACTCAAGTTTTGGAACAGTCAATTCTCTAATGGGTGCTACTCTTGCCTTCGCCATCATTAAATAAGAGTCTTCATTCTTAACTCTATGCTACTCAACCATATACTGACTCACTGGCATCACAGAATATGTGTAAGGAGTCCCCCTCTCCTGGACTGGTATCCTAGAAAGGAAATATCAAAGCATTTCTCCAATTCTCCGGAAAACTTGACCAATTGCTTCTGTAATGGGCCCTGGAGTTGATCATCCCAATCCTATTGCCGCTTCCACAAGTTCTGCAAGTAGTATACCCTTGCCCTAATAGTAAAAGGTAGAAGTTCTCCTAATGGATCATAAATTTGTGCAACTGTTCTTAACACCTCTCTCTTAGTCTGACTGGACTTATTTATCTTAGTAGGATGTAATGTCAAAGTATGTTTCATTTTGTCCCAATCCAGACCTAAGATGTTGTGAGTTGCTTGTTCTTTGGCACTGATCCCATAACCTCTAACTATGGTTTGCAACAGGTCATTATTACTTGTCCATTCCTTAAGGTACAAGTGTGCCTGCACACATATCTTATTTGCTTTAAGATAGAATTTACTAATTCATCTCATCATTGCTGGTTGAACTGTAATAACGTTATCTACATATTAGTCCCTTTATTCATCCTTTCTATGCCACCTTTCTGCCATAGACAGGTGTTTCTTAGTCTTTGCATTCAGTAGAAAGGGATAAAATGTAGCTCCAAATAAATAAAACATCTCAAAACTTTTACACAAACAATCTACTGTTATGATCTGTTGGATCTTCCTATCATAAAAATCTTGTACATAGTTTCTATCTTCTTCTCTAAGTTGCACCTTACGCGAGGTCAAGTTCTAGACCCACTCGCACTAGGGGAATTTTTGTGTAAGTTTGGCATGGTCTCTAAAATCGCTAATAACGTTTACCTCTAGAGTTTTGAACACTAAATATGACCCTAACCATCTTCCCTAATTATTAAAGCTAACTTTTTTAAATAAAATTAAAGTTACTGTAATTTCATTTAAAAGTTAGCTTAATACATTAATCTTACAAAAAAGAAATACATGGTTGGTAAAAATAAGTGTGTGTGTGAAGATTACATACTACTATTTCTCTTTCTTTCTCCCTTCTGACTGATCTATTCTTAGAAGTCCTCTCAACCTGCTTTTAAGAAATTAGTCCAGATAAAAAAGCAGTTTGTTCATGAAAAGGAATTTCAGAATAAAGAGAGACAGATCTCTCTTTATTCTGAAATTCCTTTTCATGAACAAACTGCTTTTTTATCTGGACTAATACAACTCTTAGTTATGTGTCTATGTTTTAGAACAGCGCATTTACAGTTCTAGACAGTAAGTAAAACTAGATAACTTTAAATCATCTAACGCTACTATGAGAGAGAGAGAGAGAGAGAGAGAGAGAGAGAGAGAGAGAGAGAGAGAGAGAGAGAGAGAATTACGTAAAAATCATTGACTTGCTAATCGGCAACACTCCCCCACCTGTCACATTAACTTGATATACTGAACAGCTCTGGCTTTGAGCTTCTATTGGAGCTAAATGGCTTTGAGCTTCTATTGGAGCTAAATGGCTTTGAGCTTCTATTGGAGCTAAAATAAAAGATGAGGGAAAGGATATTTTCATATGCATTGTGTAATTACAGGAAGTCCCCGATTATCGGCGATCTGGGTTTATGGTGCTTGTCTAGCCCTGAAAATTGGATCAGTGCCAAAGTACGTTGTTTGGCACTGATAGCCCCGAAAATCATCGAACGTTGCCAATTTCCGGTTATCAGCGATTTCTGCTTATCATAAAGCACTCGGAACGGAACCCCTGCCAATAACCGGGGACTGCCTGTACATTTATATCATTATTATTAATTACCATTATTATTATTATTAATTACCATTATTATTAATATTATTTTAATTATTATTACAGCTGACCCCTGGAACTCACACTCACATACTCATGGATTTTTCTATGGACAATATAGACCCACTATTCTTGGAAATTTTGCCTATTCATGGTATTTTTCACTGAAAAATATTCACAAATTACTTTATTTACATATCATGTTCACGACTAAATGCACTTTTTGTGATAAAACTATTAAAATACTCAGGCATAAGCATTTTCGAGAATTTTTAACTATCAAAGTAGGCAGTTCTAACTATTTTTAGAGGGGTTTTACACAGTCACAGAATTTAGCTACTCGCATGGGGGGTCTACTGTTTTACAGGCAGTCCCCAGTTATCGGTGGGGGTTCCATTTTGATGGCTTCACGTTAAGCAAATATCGCCAATAACGAAATCTGCGATTTTCAGCCCTTTGTGGCACCAATAACCAGATTTTTGGCACCCAATAACCCGTTAATGGTGCCTCTGTTGGATTTGGACTGTTGCTACTACTCTATTATTGGCACTGATAACTGGAAATCGGTGCTCTTCAGCAACGAAAATCGCCGACTTTTGCCAATTTTTGGCACTTAACAAGCCCCATAAAACCGGTTCACTGATAATCGTGGACTGCATATACAGGCAGCCCCTGGGTTACGATGGGGGTTCTGTTCTTAAGAAGCGTTGTTAGCCGAAAATCGTCGTATCGGAACATCGTCAAAAATCCTAAGAAAACCTTACTTTTAATAGCTTTGGGTGCATTGAAAATATGTAAACTGGATTCTTATTGCATTTTTCATCAAAAAAACTTCAAATATTGATTATTTTGCATTTTTGGTGTCATATTTCTTCTGCCAGATCAGTGTGTAGGCATTGGAACCCAGGAAATAATTTCTGATAAACATAATTGAAAAGCGCCTTAACCTCAGAACATCGTAAGCCGAACCCGTTGTAACCCGGGGACTGCCTGTAATTATAACTGAAACTTATTATTACTGTCATTATTTATTCTTATTAACCTTTCATTTGAAAATATTAATAAACATAGTATATACACATAGTACATACCATAAAAATTCTCTCATCTCAGTAAGAGAGAGAGAGAGAGAGAGAGAGAGAGAGAGAGAGAGAGAGAGAGAGAGAGAGAGAGAGAGAGAGAGAGCTTGTCCTTACTTAAGAGTGAAATGGAAAGGTTATTTTATTTCTTTAAAATACAATCACAAATAAATTTTGCAGCTACAGCTATATTGTAATTATTATTATTTATATTTGAAAATATTAACCCTCTTGCGTACAGGCTGAAAATATAAGGGTGTAAGATACGCGACTTTTCCCACCGGCCGAAACCGATATACGCTTCTGCTTAGTGTTATTATGTCGGGTAATGATTGAATTATTTCCTAAAGCAATCAGAACATCTTTATGAGGCTTAGAAATAATAAAAACGATGTGATGAACATGAAATTTTTAAGAAAAATCATATATATTTTTTGGAAATAATCATGAAAAATATAATAATTAGGTTTGGGGAGTTTGTTTTTATACCCTAAATTGTGTAGAAATGTTTGATCTTTCACATGGAAGCAATAATTTTGCTGTAAATGTGTTTGCTAATGAGCTGTAATTGAATAAAAAATGCTATTTTTTTACGGAGTGCAATTTTCAGATTTTCCAACCTGCTTATGTTGACATTTTGTATCGTAGCTAAGCAAACTAGCGGCATCGGGTTTACGTTTCTTTGAGATTCAGCATCTGTCGACCCAATGGTGTCAACTACGTTTTCTATGATTGCCGCGTTTTTTTTATTTTTTTCATGAATTTTTCCCAAGAATAACTTACATATGACATGCCCAGCGCATCACCTGTGCACTTACAGAAAAAAATTTATTGATAAGCTACGCATCATCAGATCACAAGAGGGTTAATAAACATAGCACGTACATACATGTACCACAAAATTCTCTTATCTCAGGAGAGAGAGAGAGAGAGAGAGAGAGGAGAGAGAGAGATGAGAGATGAGAGCGAGAGAGAGACGAGGGAGAGAGAGGAGAGAAGAGAGAGAGGTATTATCATCTATATTATTTAATGTTACAGTGAACCTCCAAGTATTCACGGACTCCAGATTCGCAGATTCCTCTATGGGCATTATTTGCGGGAAGTTCACCTATTCACAGTATTTATCTATGAGAAATATCCAGAAATTACTGTATGTTCTTATCAATTTCATCATAAAATGCATATTTTGTGATAAACTAATAAAAAAAATGGTATAAACATTCTTTGTGGGCTTTTCTTGAGTTTTAACTAACAAAAATGATATCTTAATGATAAAATAAGGTTTCACATATACTTAACAAACAATTACATTAGCTGTACGCTTTCTTACCTGGCAGTCGAAAATTCAAATTCCTGGCGGCGGTAGCAGCGCTGCCATCGTTTGTGTAGGTGATACAGATCCCGCCCACTTTCGGGAATAACTGGTACTGCTGAGCTTTAGACTTCAATTTGTTGAGCCGCAACGTCCATCTGTGGGGAGGAGGGAGGGCTCTGATTAAGTAATTGTTTGGTAAGTATATGTGAAACCTTATTTTATCATTAAAATATTTTCACATAAGTGACTTACCAAACAATTACATTAGCTGACTCCACATTACCCGGAAGGTGGGTATATGGACAGCTTTATGAACAAAAACAACAGTCATGTGCTCACATTATATATAATGTCTGCAGTTCCTTACCTTGTGAGAGAGCAGCTACAGGTAGATACAGCCCCTGGTCGGCGCTCTCATCACATGTAGGAGACGTGGCAGTAAAGGCCAGGGTTGTCCCTACTAATGGTGGGATTTTTTGCAATCATGGAAGTTCACCGATGATTGACAAAAACAACAATAATTTGCCCTTGCCCTGGGCAAAAAGACCAGACAAAAAACCATACAAAACCATCACCTACACTAAAAAGCATATGGTACCCTTAACCAGATATAAGAACTGGTGGGTACTTCAGGTACATGTACCCCAAGGCTTCCCACAAACTCAAAAAACCTCAAATTCAAGGCGAGGAGATAGTAGAGGGAAAAAACCGAGTCCCCCTATGCTTCCTCTCCCAACACCATTCCCGCTACTGACAACGGTCCCAATCTAAAGCAGTTTTCGTAAGTAGTTTTCTACCTTCTTCAAATAGTGCGATGCAAACACCGATTTCAACCTCCAGAACGTAGTTTGCATAATGGAGGATAGACATATATTCTGTCTGAAAACCAATGACGTTGCTATTGCACGAATCTCACGAGTCTTCACTTTCAGCACCCTAAGAGCATGTTCCTGAGTTTGGGCATGCGCTTCTCGGATCAAACTCCTCAGGAAAAAGGACATTGCATTCTTTGAAAGAGGCCAAGACAGGTCTTTCACCGAGCACCAGAGTCGGCTCGACTCTCCTTTCACAGTTTCTGTCCTAGTCAGGTAGTGTCTGATGGCTCTGACCGGACACAATGTACGTTCCTCATCTTCCGACCCGACTAAGTCCGTTAGGTTCTTTATCTTGAAAGAATGGGGCCAAGGATTTGAAGGATCCTCATTTTTAGCAAGAAAGTCTGTTACATAAGAGCAAACTGCATTGCCCTGGGCGAAACCCACTTCCTTACTCATCTCCTGCAACTCGCTTACTCTTCCCGCTGTGGCTAAGGCGACTAGGAATAGTGTCTTCCTAATTACGTCCCTCAAGGTTGCAGAATTCAATGGTTCGAATTGGGGGCCGTTGAGCCACCTTAAAAATACATCCAAGTTCCATTCCACTTCTTCAGGCTTGAAAATCTTGGAGGAACTAAAGGATCTGATCAGGTCACTGATGTCCTGATTTGATGAAATGTCGAGGCCTCTATGCTTGAAAACCGATGAAAGCATGGCCCTATATCCATTAATAGTTGAAGTGGCCAACTTCTTGGTGTCCCTCAGAAATAACAAAAATTCTGCAATTTCTGTTATAGATGTCTCAGAAGAAGAGATGCTATGTCGTCTGCACCATGACATGTAAACTCTCCACTTGAACTGGTAGAGCTTGGCAGAAGAGCTTCTTCTGCAGCTAGCAATAGCCTCTGACGCCCTTCGCGAAAACCCTTTTGCTCTGACCAGGTTCCTGACAGTCTGAATCCTGTCAGGGCCAGAGCGGACAACCCTTGGTGATATCGGTTGAAATGGGGTTGTCTGAGAAGTGATGGATTTTGTGGAAGTAGTCTGGGAAAATCCACCAGCAGATTGAGAGGGTCCAGGAACCACTCTTTCCTGGGCCAGAATGATGCCACTAGGGTCATTGTCACATTCTGGTGTGATTTCCAGGAACCACTCTTTCCTGGGCCAGAATGATGCCACTAGGGTTATTGTCACATTCTGGTGTGATTGAAGCTTGTTTAAGACCTCTCTTATCATCCCGAAGGGAGGAAAAGTGTAAACGTCCAGTCCTGTCCAATCTAGCAGCATCGCATCTGTTCTCCACGCTAGTAGTTCTGGAATCGGAGAACAGAAAATGGGAAGGCGATTGTTCCTCGATGTGGCGAACAGATCTATCGATGGTCTTCCCAAAAGCTTCCAGAGGTCCTGACACACTCTCTCGTTCAGAGTTCATTCTGTTGGTAACACCCGATTTACCAAACTCAGTTCGTCTGCAAGTACGTTCATTCTCCCTTGCACAAATCTTGGAAAAAGGGTGATCCTCTTCTCGTTCGCCCAGGTGAGGAGATCTTCAGCTATCTTGTTGAGAGAGAACGAGTGGGTCCCTCCCTGCTTCCGTACATATGACAACGCTGTGGTGTTGTCCGAGTAGACCGCTACATTTCTTCCGGTGACTAAGTGGTCGAACGCTTGTAGCCCTAAGAGGATGGCCTTCAATTCCTTCCCATTGATGTGCAAGGTCTTTTCTCGTTCTGTCCACAGACCTGACACTCTCTTGTCTCCTAGGAGGGCTCCCCATCCGCTGTCTGAGGTGTCTGAGAAGAACTGCAGGTCGGGGTTCGACAAGACTAGGGAGATTCCTTCTTGTAATCTTTCCCTCGAATGCCACCAACGAAGATCCACCTTTATCTCTTCCGTCAGGGGGAAAACTAGTGAGTCCGACTGTGTCCTCCGAAACCAATTTGCTTTCAGGAAGAACTGAAGCGGCCTCATGTGCAGGCTCATCCATTCGAGCGCTGAGCAGGACGGACGAACCAGAAATTGCTGGAATGTTGACAGGCAGGACTCTATCCTCTTCGGGGAGAGAAAAACCCGAAAAGCTAGAGAGTCTAGTATCATCCCTAAATAGAGAATCCTCTGAGTTGGAATCAGTTGGGACTCCTCCGTGTTTACTATGATACCCAATTGTTGTGTCAGAGTGTCTTCTCCAAGCCCATCACACACCGACACCTGGATCTGGCTCTCAGGAGCCAGTCGTCTAAGTAAAAAGCTATGTTGATCCCCATCAAATGCAGCCAATTTCCCAGAGGAGCGAGAATCCGAGTAAATACTTGAGGGGCGGTTGACAGACCGAAGCAGAGGGCTCTGAACTGGAAGACTCTCTCTTCTTGAAGACGAATCTCAGGAACTTCCTGGAGTCCTGATGGATAGGGACATGGAAGTACGCATCCTTTATGTCGAAAGATACCATCCAGTCGCCCGGTTGGATGGCTGACATTACCGATCGACTGGTTTCCATTCGGAATTTCGTCTTCCGGACGAAGAGGTTCAGAGCGCTTATGTCCAACACAGGTCTCCATCCCCTGATGCCTTGGGGATTACGAAGACCCTGTTGTAAAACCCTGGGGAGTTTGTGTCTGTTACTTCCTCTATGGCCTCTTTGTTGATGAGCTCTTCTACTTCTTTGGCTAAAGCCAAAGCTCTTGTTGATCCTGTCAAGTATGCTGTCAAAACAGACAGGTGTATTGTACAGTGGTGGATCCTGCGTAAAAGGGATCACATATCCCTCTCGAAGCACCTGAATTACCCACTTTTCTGCTCCTCTTCGACTCCATTCCTCCCAGTAGTTGAGGAGTCTTGCCCCCACCGTGGGGTGTGTGAAGGACCTTACGATCATTTCTCTGTCTTAAAGGAAGGTTTCTTGGTAGACTTGGAGGTGGTTCGTAGATTTGTTCTTGGTCTCTGCTGCCACCTCGACTTACCTCCTCGAAAGGGATGTTTTTGTAGAGGAGAAGCTTTGGCTCCTGTCGCTGGAGGTTCCTTAGGTCTTCTCACTGACTGAAAGAGATCATTGGTGGACTTTTTCTAGAGGTCCGACAGCACATGCTTAATGGTTTCTTCTGGAAACAGGTGAGATTTACTCAGGGGGGAGAACAACAAAGCCGATTTTTGGTTCGTGGTTACTCCTTGAGATGTGAAGGAGCACCACCGTTCTCTCTTCTTTAGTACTCCCATAGTGAATAAGGCGGCCAATTTCCTGAACCGTCTCTCACTGCCCTGTCCGCACAGGACACACATTGAGCCAGTCGTCAGAAAAATCCTCATATAGAGACTGGCAATCTTCAATTTTCCTGGCTAACACTGCAATAGTCCAATCCAGAAAACTGAAGACTTCGATCAACTTGTATAAGTTCTTCACCAGGTGATCCAACTCAGGTGAAGAGAACAACACTTTCGCAGCCAGAGAACGCTGCTCTTCTGTTTGAGTCCACAAGACCGAAGAAGACTCCTTGGGAGGAGGCAGAAACTCCCAAAGAAGGAACTTCTCCTGTCGCATAAAACCTGTAGGTTTTATTCTGCAGCTTTGACGGAGGAAAAGCGAACGAAGCCTTGCCTGACTCCCTCTTCTTAGCAAGCCACTCTTCTACTTCCTTCAGTGCTTTCTTCGAGGACTGAGAAAGAACTGGTTTCGGTAACCCCAAAGGCACTGATCTCCTATCCTTCACAAAATCAACGGAGGTGAAGAAGGCAAAGCTGGTTCAAAAAAATCCAGATAAGTCTGTAAAAGAAACCTTAACAGACTAGCATAAGCAGAAGAGGGCTTCGAATCCTGGTCTTGAGTTTCCTCTTCCGACAGGACGGCCGATACCCCGTCTTCCTCTTCCGTCTGGCTCGTTGTCTTCTTCAAAAAGACCATCAGTTCTTGAAGTTGATGTTTAAAGGGACCCAAAGCGGAATCCTCTAGCAAGGGTTTGGCCTTTGCATCATCCTTAGGCGAAGACGAAGTCGTGGCTGTCGTACGGCTCTTCTTCGAAAACGAACGACTGGGAGTCGAAGCAACACGAGACGTATGAGGCGAACGAGTCGAAGCAGCTCGAGGCAAACGAGTCGAAACAGCTCAAGACGTATGAGACAAACGAGTCAAAGGAACTCGAGGCGAATGAGGCGAATGAGTCGAAACAGCTCGAGACGAATGAGACGAACGAGTCGAAACTCCTATCGATACACAATGAGGTGAGGCAGTCTCGCAAGCACGCGAGCGCTGTAATGCACGTGAGCGTCTGACTCCGTCCGAAGTTACACTATCCAAAGAGGACTGATGATCTTCCCGGAAAAACTGGTACGGTGCGAAACTGCAGGAAGGTTGTGGACTCCAGTGCTCCTTGGATTTCTTAACAGGCGGCGACATCCCTCTCGTACGCTGGGCATGTCTTTTCAACGGACGCGAAACTAAATCACTCGACACTTTTCACCTCGACACAGGCGACTGCACTTCTGAGTCAGACGACAACTGCACGTCACTGATATCTACGCCTTTCCAGCTGCATTTTCTGGGCACTCGCGAGTTGACTACGTCGATGGAGTCGGCTACTGACCATGGGCAAACTCCCCCAGTCTCCCTTCGACCTCCGGTATGTCTTCTCCCGAGAGCTGGGGAGTATGACAGTGACCTTCGTCTAGGAGAACAGGGGGAACGGACAGCCGCCTCCTCGGACACAACACTGACACTGGACACTTGGCCTAACACTGGCCTTTTCACTTGACTTCTCTACGAACTCACGAAAACAACATACCCAAATCCATAACGGATTCGCCAAGAACTCAAATTTCTTGTCCATCTTGGACTCTAACAAGGAAATGGTGTTGGGATCGGAAACATGGGATACCTGGTCTGGAGTAATTGGTACTGAAGTTGGAGGACTATCAGTAGGTGAAATATTCGATAAAAGTGGAGAAGATAGTGACGGTTTGTTTGCCTCTAAAGGCACGGGAGTTGTCTCTACTCTAGTTTTACTACCCGCTCTAAGATCTGCTTTCCTTTTCCTATCTTTGTCCATCTTATCCAATTGAGTTTGAAAAGTCTTCCAACCTTGTTCATCTAAACTACGGCACTCATCACAAGTTAATTCCTTGCTACAGCACTGACCCCTACATTTAACACATTTGGAGTGTGGATCGTAACATAGTTTAGCTAATCTAGTTTTGCAGCCACCGCTGCAAAACCTAACTGAAGAAGAACTAGCATCAGACATCTTCGTAATGACTTGCTAATATAACTAGGCAGCTAACTGATGAAGCAAAAAACCCAACCAAGAAATTGTACATCACCAAAAAGAAAAAATCCACAATGGCGACGAAAGTCGACTGCAACAACAAACCACTGGAGTTACCCCGTGGCCGGCAGAAAACGAATTGAAGTCTAAAGCTCAGCAGTACCAGGTATTCCCGAAAGTGGGCGGGATCTGTATCACCTACACAAACGATGGCAGCGCTGCTACCGCCGCCAGGAATTTGAATTTTCAACTGCCAGGTAAGAAAGCGTACAGCTAATGTAATTGTTTGGTAAGTCACTTATGTGAAATAGGCAGTTTTAAACATTTTTATTATAGGGGTTCCAACTATTTGGGGATTCTAGCTATTTGTGGGGTGGGAAGGGGGGTCTGTTATGCATACCCCACGAATACGGATGGTCCACTGTAGTATTTACTTTTCACATAAAAGCTTGAAAACCTATAAATTATATACAAAATTAAATAAACACTTGCAGGGTAGGTTTTCTTGATTATTCAAAAATGTTGTCGTTTATGAGTTTCGCCATGGTCCTTGTGAAAAATTTGCATATGATAAATAGTTAGGTTCCAATAAAAAGTTTGTGCTATTGTGAATTTGTGCAACTCGAATCGCGTAAGTCTGAGCTATTACTGTACACCCTTGGCCACCAACCCCATGAGACACACGCTGGGGGAAAGTGGCCTGCAAGGCTATCACAAATCGTGGGTTTGTATATTAACAATATATTCAAAATATAAAAATAATAAAAGAAAAGATCCCACCGGGAAAAGCGAGTGTAACAAAAGTCAGGTAAGAGCTCCCAAAAACATGTCTGTGTTGCATGATGGCCGAAAGCAAAGTGGAATGTTTACATCCTGGCAGGTGGATCTCCCCACCTACCGGACAGTAGTTACTGACTAACCACCTTATTCAAGAGTTTTAATGGCCATGTTCCAGTTTTGCTGTAAGCATATTCCCATTGTAAAGACCGAAGATTTGTATATCATGTAGGAACAAGTTGGAATTCATCACAGAAAGAGTTAAATCGGGAAGATAGAAATTAGTTAGCAATATTTTACGAACATGAACAAGTATTCTCAAGATTATAAGAATATAGTAGGGTAGTTAGCCACAAGAATACTTAGGATAATCAGGGAAGGAATTAAAAGGAATAGGTTTTGGATCACATACAACTAAACTGTCCTAGTGTCCTATGACTCAACCAGTCCCTTGTACCTCTCTGAAGAAGCCAAAGGATGTATGGATCATTTTTTCCTACTTAATCACCTACAACCCTACATCTGCTAGTATGACTTGGTTCCCTGGTAGACAGCTCTCTCTGACAGTCACTGAACTAACACAAGGCAGTCCATAGGCTGCTTCCTGTGTGAATGGGGAAACAGTACACCCTCTCACACAGTTAACAAATCCAAGTCTGCATAAAAGACGAGAAGGATCTGAATATCCTGTTTTTTTGCTTGAACCATTAGGGAAAGAGAAAGAAGCACTTTTGATACAAAGATCAGGAAGAAGGTTGGTGGAACGGGTGTATAGGATTCCTCACGAGCACTCACCAGAAACACTTCATGACTATCTAAGCCTACCTGTACCTAAACTACCAATTCCACAGTGGAACAAACATCTTTAACAAGATAATTTATGTTCTTAGTTATTTCTCTCCTGTTCCTGGGCTTAATGTATGTTTTCTTAACATTAACAGGCAACTCACTTGCTTTGCTAATACGTACACATTTAACATTTAAGCTTGTTATGCTTAGTCAAAGACAAACAGTTCCCACACTGATTATTCCTATACATATATTCTATACTTAACAAACCAAACTGGTATTAAAAATCTGCATACTCTAGAGAATTCTGCCAAATAGTAAATAAAAACATAGGTAAAACAAAGGAGGGATTTCTTTTTTTGCACCACCACTAAATAATTTATGTAATGGCATTACAAAAACACTACACTTGTCAAAAGCTAAACATAATTTTGATATATGATACCTTTGCAAAAATATAGCTACATACATCACTTACATAATACACAAAGAAAACAGCACCACTCAAGCAATCAAAGTGAAAGTGTATACTACCTTGTAAATACTTCAAATCTTCTGACATCTTTCTCCTTTTTAAATATCTTAATAAAGTCTGTTGCTTGAACAAATACATCTATAGCTGATGGTAAACTTGGAGCTATCTGGTCAGACTGGGCAAGCTCCTTTTCAAACAAAAGGTGTCGGAAAAATTTCCTTCTCTTGAAAATAGTTTACAACCATTAGCTCTGTAAACAAGCAAACTACAATAGGCTAAAACTGAAAATATGAGGCCGCCAGAATATACTTCTCAAACAAGAGTAATCTGAAATTTCTTACGTTTCTGTGTTCAGCACAATATATAAGTACAATGGTCCCCCGTATTCGCGGGAGATGCGTACCAAACCCCCCCATGAATAGTTGGAAACCCTATATAAATGCTTTAAACCTCCTTTTTGTTAGTTAAAACTCAAGAAAACCCACTAAAAATTTTTATACCTGCTTTATTTAATGGTTTTATCACAAAAAGTCCATTTTATAATGAGATTCATAAAAAAACAGGAATTTGTGAATTTTTTTCATTGAAAAATACAGTGAATAGCCAATTTTCCACGAATAATGCAGGGAAATGTTCCTGAGAGAAGTCCGCGAATGCGTGAGTCCGCGAATCCGGAGAACGCGAATACGGGGGTCCACTGTATGGTAAAAACATAAAACTTACAGTCTGGAGTTTCATCACAAACTCCTGATATCAAGTCTATTTTATTTTATTCATGCACAAATCCCAGACACATCAATCCCAATTGTTAAAAAAAAAGAAAAAAAAAAAAAAAAAAAAAAATAAAAAAAAAAAAAAAAAAAAAGTTCAGATGACTTGGGTGGGTTAGCAAATACGCATACTGTCTCCTAAGACCCAGGTAGTTAACTGAAGCATACTTTATGTCAACTAATAAACAATTCTAGTGATTTCAAAATTTTATATAAAAATCATGTCCAGTTTTTATTTTTATTTCTTTTCCTTGCAACATACATAATAGCACCAAAAGCATCAAATTTTTACAGTAATTTGTATTTTTCCTAACACACACCTGAACACCTGAAGTTCTTTACACAAGGATTTAGCTTGTGAATATGGGCTGGAACAGCTGTTTAACTTTCAGACAGCATCATTACCCATCAACGGGTCGGGGGAAGTCCCACCCCCCCCTCGCACTGCACTTCCCTTTGCCTTCTGGTCCAGGTACCAGAATGAAGGGCGGCCAAGGGGGGATGTGAATGTAAAGAACTTCAGGTTTGTATGTTTGGAAAAATACAAAATTACTTCAAGAACTCACTATTTGTTACTACACAAACAATACATAGTACAGTGTTCCCCCCGTATTCGACGGGAGATGTGTACCAGATACCCACGCGAATAGCTCAACCCGCGAATAGTTAGAACTCCCCTCTAAAAAATACCTATATCTGCCTATCTTGAAAGTTCAAATACCAAATGTCTACTTAAAGTATTATCCTACATCAAATATATCATTGAATTGGTATTATTAATATCATTTTAAAGTCATCTTAAACATTTTACCATTAGAAATATATAAAACAGCCAGTAGCAGAGAGAGAGAGAGAGAGAGAGAGAGAGTTTGGAGAGAGATGAGAGAGAGAGAGAGAGAGAGAGAGAGAGAGAGAGAGAATAAACTCCTTACGATTTCAATAGATTGAAATGAACGTCTGTAGGCAACACTTTTTTTTGCCCCTCCCATAAATACATATATTTCTCCAGAGAAGAGAGAGAGAGGGACTGGAGCAATTATGATTGTCTGTCTATCAATTCTTTTGCTGAGAGCGAGAGAGATAAAACAAGGAAGAAATAGAAATCCCAAACCAAATGTATACCTATTGTAACATTCCTGCATCAAATTTACCTTAAATTATTATCATATTACTGGTATTAATCTTAGAGATTGTATTAATATAATTTCAAAGTAATCCTAAACATTAGTACCCTTAAGGTATATACTTACATAACGTACTTATAAACACTTGCAGCCAAGAGAGACAGAGTTACCACTATGACAAGTATCTTGTGGAGAGAGAGAGAGAGAGAGAGAGAGAGAGAGAGAGAGAGAGAGAGAGAGAGAGAGAGAGAGAGAGAGTTGTCCTTACAGTATTTAAAAAGAGTGAAATGGAATTATTATTGTATTTAAAATACTCGCATATGAATTTTGTAATTACAGTTATATTATTATTATACATATTATAGTATTATTATTGGAAAATATTAATAATAAACCTATTACATACATGTCCATAAAAATGATCTCATCTCAGTAAGAGGGAGAGAGCGAAAGAGAGAAAGATTGCATAAAAACCATTAAATTCGTTTGACCATTGTATGGCCCCCCACAAACTATTTACTTTTCCCAGCTCCGAGCATCACTGGAGTTATGAGAAGGTAAGGAAATTGATACAGAAAAGACGAAGGGAAGAATTTTCATTTGAAATTAGTTATCGTATTATTACTTCTCTATTATTATTATTATTATTTGAAAATATAATAAACACATACATCTACCATAAAAAAAAAATTCCTCTTCATCTCAGTAAGAAATAAAAGAGGGGGGGGGGGGGAGTTATTCCTTACAAGTGAAATGGAAAGGTCATTTTCATCTCTTTAAAATACTGAATTTTGTAATTACAGTTTTATTATTATTATTATTATTATTATTATTATTATTATTATTATTATTAGTAAATAACTGAAATTATCAAAACACATTTTAACATACTAGTACCATAAAATTATTTCATCTCGGTGAGAGAGGAGAGAGAGAAGGAGAGGAGGAAGAGAGGAGAGAGAGAGATGAGAAAAAAAAGGGAAAAACCCGGAGAGAGCGGAGGACGAGAGAGTGGTTAATCTCTGTTCTCTCAGAAAATACTTATAAGCTTCCAGCAAAAGAGATGGAGGGAGTTACCACTATGACACATCTTGTGTGGCAAAAGGGAGAGAGAGAAAGAGAGTTAACCTTGATTAAAAGTGACATGGGTAGATTAGTATTGTATTTCTTTAAAATACTCACATAATATGAATTTTGTAATTACAGTTATTATTATTATTATTATTATTATTATTTGAAAGTATTAAAAAAACAACATATAGTACAAGTACTATAAAAAAATCTCGAGTCTCTGTAAATGACAGAGAGAGAGAGAGAGAGAGAGAGAGAGAGAGAGAAGAGAGAGAGGATAGAGAGAGAGAGAGGGGGGGGGGGTGGGGGGGGGGGGAAATTACATGAGCACTTGGTGGCAACAAACACAACAGCTCCTCCCCCTCCTATCACATAACTTGATATATCTGACAGTTTTAGTACCATGGAGTTAGAGAGAGAAGACTGGGGGGGATTTTTTTCCTTCATTCTTCCATAATTTTTTTAAATTATAAACCTAAAATCTTACTAATTCACTATGGCATTTTCTTTAATGAATTGATATTATTGCTGTATACATTAATATTAATATTTGAAAATAGTAAATCATTTATTTATCATACAAAAAAACATACAACTTTTTAGTAGAAATGAGAATGGGGGGGAAGGTTTGAGGAAGGGGGAGGGAGAGGAGGAGAGAGAGGAGGAGGAGGATAGAGAGAGAGAGAGAGGAGAGAGAGACGAGAGAGAAGAGAGAGAGATTAAGAGAGAGAGAGAGAGAGTGAGAGAGAGAGAATTATTATTTTCATTTTGTGATATCATTTCATTCAAAAACTTATTAAAACTTACTAATCAGTATTAATTCAAAATTAATATTTGTTGAAAATTAGTAAATCATTTTTTGTATCATAAAAATGTATTTAGTCATGAAACATCAAAATAGTACACTAATAAGTGATTATTTTTTGTTGGGGAAAAAAATCCCGCGAATGGGCGAATCCCCCGCAAAATAAATGGGTAGATATGGTCCAGAGAGAAAAATCCCGCGAATCAGTGAGTCCGCGAATCCGGAGAACGCGAATACGGGGGCCCACTGTACGTACATACAAACCTTCATTATTTACATAGAAGACTTACCCATTGGTGGGGGAAGTCTGGGCAAATCTCTGAACTAATTGGTTGGTTTTACCCAGCCAGGATGACCTTCCTGGTCTGGACCAAAGGGGTATTTGCATCTGCTGCACTTCTGGGAGTAAAGTAATGAGTTTGACTTAATTAATTTGATAAAGGCTTGGATGAACCCAAAAGTGTCAGAGACAATAAAGGGATTTTGACAAAGGAAAAATCTTACTGTGCAGTGACCTGTGTCGCCCAGTGAAATGTTTCCTATAGCACTCATTTCTAAGGTATAAATATGCTAAAATATACAAGAGAAAAAGCTACATGGATTATACCAGGATAACCTGGTTTGCATCACCCCTGTATAGAGTGTCGGTATAAAACTGGGGCGAGTGAAACCACTACCAGAGGTCCCCGGCCATAGTCTCTTCCTTGTCAATTTCCCCCTTCTAAAGAGGAGCCGTACCAAAGCCATCTACTGCCGCTACTGCTACAACTAGTGCCCTCGATCGCCATTCTGAAAATAGCACCCAAGCTTGGGGCCTACAGGGTGAGGAAACCAGGGGTGGGTTCACTGGGCGACACAGGTCACTGCCCAGAAACAGATTTTTCCTTTGTCAAAATCCCTTTTCTGGGCCACAAGCTTGGATATAATATCCACAAGGCCTACTGGAAGGGAGGGATTAAAACTGTTTAAGTAATTCTACCCTGTTTTAATCAAGTTCCCTTAAATCTAAGGTAAGTTTTAACAAATATCTTAAGTCTAGGTCCTTACTCTATGAAGTATATATAAAAACCACGACCAAATTCTGTTAAGACTAGGGTGATTACTACACCACATAATATAAGATATTACTACATCAAGTAATATAAGATATTTTACATATATGAATAATAGTTAAATATATACAGTACAAGAATGGTTCGATTGTGCAAACCTAAGTGAAACTACCGAGGTGAAGGCTAGGGGCTATAAGAGAGGCAGTAGGAGAGAAAGAGCTAAAAGAAGGGCAGACCTATTACGACTAGGTATTTCAACATGACAAGGCTGGTCAAGGGATACAATGTTCCCTGCTGCCACTGCTGAATACTTAAGGGCCTCTAAGGATTTAAGGTAGTTACGTTTAAATACTTTCGGGTGACTTCCATCCCGTATACTTTGTAAGGTCATCAAAGTTCATTGTGGTGGAAGTGATTAATTGAGGTAGCTACTGCTCGGACATCATGTACATGCGGGACTGATTACGGGTTAGCCTGTTAATAAAATACAGAATTTGTTGTCTAACTGCTTTAGTGACATTGTTCCACCATTCTCTAATGAATAAAGGACCTGAAATTTATTGGAAGTTCGTCTAAAAATGATTTCAATGTTTTGACTGGGCAAAGGGATAGATCCAGTGGAAGTGGGACAATCTTCCAGAGGGACCACCTGCCCTGAGGATCTTCATTTTTAGCCAAGAATTTCCGATCTGATAATAATAGAACTTCTCCGGATGGAATTTGAAAGTCAATATGATTGGACTCTAGAAGAGCCGACAAATTCTGATATTCTGACTCCTGAAGCTAGGTTTACAAGGAATAAAGTCTTCCTAAGGAGGGTTGTATAAGGACACGATTCATTGCCAGTGTCTGAAGCTAGTTTAAGTACGTCATTAGAAAACCAGGAGACTGTATGAGGTCTGTCTGGTGGTCTTTTTTTTTAATTCTAGCACAATGCTCTAGGAATCGATGAAAAAATATAAATATGATATTGGATGGATAAAACCAATAAAGTTTTATGCATACTTCACCTGGCAGGTATATATATAGCTGTATTTTCTGAAGTCCGACAGAATTTAAAAAAAAACTTCCGGACCCCCCCCAGCAGTGGTCGGCCAGGGTGGGTTAGTACCCATTTTCCGCCGCTGGGAGGCGGGTATCAGGAACCCCATTCCATTTTTCTATCATAATTTTTTTATTTCCCAACTGTTCCCCCCTGAGGGGAGGGGGTGGGGTGGGGTTACTTGAATATATATATATTCTGCCAGTTAAGTATGGAAACAAAAACTTTATTGTATCATAAAAAAACAATATTCATTTTGCTCATGAACTTTACCTGTCAGATATATATATATAGTTGAACCCCCACCGTTGGAGGTGGGAAGGACAAAGAATAGAAGGATTTTGGGACACATGCATGCAGATGATTTACATCTTGGTTCCACCTGTTAGCATAGCCGACTTCGTGATTACTGTCACCCAAGTCTGCTTCTGCTTTACTAGAGTTGCCAGCGAGGTAGAGACCTATGAAGCTGGTGCACTCCAGATGATCTGTCAACGGGGGCGTGACCACAATGTGACTAGACCATATTGACCATACCATTGAGGGCTAAGAAGTAAAATAAATATATATATATAATATATATATCACCACCTGACCAACCTAGCCAAAGTTAATGTGTGAACTAAGGCTTCAGAGTTAAGAAGTCGCCGTTGTCAGCCGACTCCCACAACTAAATTAAGAGCTCTTCCTAACCATTTTCTACAGGATAGGATGAGTAGTACTTCTTGCCCCCAAGATTGTGTCTGCAGACACGTATGGCCCTAGCGAAGCAGCAGATCCTCATATGCCATCTTCACATCTCGCAGGGAGTGTGAAGTGACCCAGAGTTTGGCTTCGCTAAAACGTGGTATGGTATCAGGATGTTGCTGAGTGCCATGCTCTGTTGAAATGCTTCCGAGCCGCGCCCTCACCTCGTGAGCATTCAGATAAAAAGCTTTCAAATCTTTGTGCAAAACACAATGAAGGAGCATTTTTTGAAAGAACTCCTTAACCCTAAAACCAGGGTGTACTTCGATATGGGCAAGTCTGGTCTTTTTGGGCGGACACTGCAGATTGCCCGACTGACTTCGACTTTCTTGATTTTAAGTAGATAAAACTTGAGAGACCTGACAGGCACAGGACTCTCTCTGCTCCTGCCCACTAACTTGTGCCATCCTTGCTTCCAACCGATCCTGGCCCAAGGACAAAAAGGGTTTCCATTCTTAGGCCATAACGAAAGGCTTAGAGAGCACACCTCTTGTGTTCTCTAAAGCCAAAACTTGTGACGATGGCTTAAAATCTCACTAACCCTCTTTGTCGTATCTAGGGGTGGTTAGAAGAAGGCCTTCCTGATCACATACAAAGAAGTTAACAGGCAGGAGGAGGTTCGAATGCTTTGACATCACGAACTTCAGGACTACGTCTAAGTTCCATATTGAAAGCTTCGATCCGGAAATGCACAGTCTGTACTAAAGTCAGGTGAACGACCAGTTGACCAGTCAGACGAATCAAGGACAGCAAGGGCTGTACCCTGAAGACCAAAAGGCACTATTCTTAGCTGAAGGATGAGTGTCTGGACTGCCTGGGCGATTCAATCAAAGCAAACCTTGGGGGTGTATCAACGCAACCCAACGTCGTCCGCAATCGACTTCGTCAATAAGAACTCAGGGCTACTATATGTCGCCTGATCTCGCACGAGTGTCTGACTCCGAGAAAACAGGCGAGGCAAAAAGTAGATGGTGAGCTAGAATCGAGATTCCACAGACCTCAATGATCGTGAAGGTCTTTGTTGTTTGACAGATGCATCTGTCAAACAACATTCTCTGTTGTCTGGTTCGCACTGGCAGAATTTTCAAAACTCTCGGGCAACCGCTAGACCACTGGTAGTTCAGGTGATCTCCCCCACGTTCCCGTTGGCGCTGGGCTGGTACTTGGAACTATTCCCGTTTTCCTCAGATTTTTCTCTGAACCCTGTCTCCTGAGGGGAGAGGGTGGGAATTTAATTATATATACCTGCCAGGTAAGTATGCATAAAACTTTATTGTATCATAACAATATCATTTCTGGGCTCAGCTCGTGTCGCTGCGCGAAATATCCTTTAATCTATTATTTCTAGGGTAAATGTACTAACACATACCAGAGAATAAATAAAATAAAGAAAAAGGTCAGTATAACTGACTCGCTCACCCTCCAGGAGGGTGTCGGTATGAACACTAGGCGAGTGAGACCACAACCACGAGCCAAATGCCAATAGAAATCTCCCACTACCAAATCCCTCCAAGAGGGGAGCCGACCCACAGGGTGAGCAGCTCGTACTACTACTACTCCATCCCATGCTGTCGACTGCTGCGCCCCTGGTGGCCATCCTTTTTCGTTAGCTCGCACGAGTCACGAGTGCTATTTTGTTTTTCTCTCTGTGTTTTTTGTTGCCCTTTCTTCGGATTTTCGATAATGGAGCGTTCAGCTATTGCAGCAGCTAAGTTAAGTACTCAGTATTACGGTTAGTGCGTTTTTTCCGTCCCTGAGACAGTATTTGCCGTTTTTTAGGTATAAATACGTTCTCGGGGCGGGTCGGAAGCATGGCGGCATGGTCCTGCCTCGTGATGGGCCTCGTTCCTTGGTCTTCCATACCTGGAAAACATCCCCCCCTTCATTTACGCTCTATTTTGATTATCCGCGTTATTAAGGTCTACTCAGGTTGTCATGCATGCATGTTTATCACCTTTTGTAGGCTTTTTTCTATCCAGACCCTAGTCGGGGTCCTTTGTGTCGGCCCCTGACTAGCTTTGAGTGGTAGACCTGCCTTCGGGTTAGTCGTACACTCCTGGATTTTTTTCTCCTGCTTTTTTTTACCTTCTTTCTTTCAATTTATTTTATTTATTTGTGTATTTTTGTCTTTTTTATTAGGTTAGTTTGGCGTCTGGCTTAGCCTAGGTCCCGGCTCGCAGAGCCTATTCTACCGCTGATCAGTTCGGTTGCTTCCACATAGCTTCTCTCTGATCAGTTGGTTTTGCCCTATGGGCCTTTAGGCTACCGCTTTTCAGTTCAGGTTGCTTCCGATAGCTTCTCTCTGATCAGTTTGGTTAGCCTAGGTTGGGTTTAACCGTATCCAGTTATCGCCCCGTGGTGGTCACTGTGTGATCACGGGTCGGTCCAGACGCCTGCCCAGTCACCTTTTCCCCCCTACCCCGCTCTTTCATAGAGTCGGGCGGGGGTGGGTCGGTCTGTCCTTGCTCGCCTCACATACCCGAGCCTGCCTCCCCCTCTCCCTCCCCACCGGAGGGGCTAGGGAGTCGGACAGACCCAGACTGGATCCGACCTCTCCGCTTTCCCGGTCCGGCCGGGTGGTACGTTGTGGGGGGGCCCTGGCCTTCCCCCCCTCCGTTACTGCCTTGTCGCTCCGAGTTAGCTCGAGCACGTATGTCCTCTCGCCCTTCCCTCCTTACTAGAGCTCCCCCTACCGGAGTCTACCGGTTCTGGTATCCAGCGGAAGGAGATAGTCCAACCATAGTTGGACAGGGGCATACAGCAGGTCTCTACTAACCTTACGTTAGCTGAGTTACTACACTCCGCTTCAACTGGACCTAGTCCGGTTCGCTTGTGCTTAGGTTTAAGTTATTTTAAGTTATCTTAATTATCTTAAACCAATCCCCCCCCCACCCTCCCTATATTGTACCGGATCTTTCCGGGATTATAGCTATTCAGGCAATGCAGGGAGGGGTTATGCCCAAATTTTTTTTTTTCCGAGCTCCGGCATGTAACGGAGTTCTTTTGCCTTTTAGTCTGTAAGTGTTATCCCTCTAAGATACTCATGTGTCTTCCCACTTACAGGCCACCAACTGTGAGCATCCGGGATGTTCCGCTACACTTCAGGACCCCTGTGGACACGAAGTTTGCCGGTCCCATGCTCCATGCGCGACTCCGCACGGGTGACATCCAGGTCTGGTACCATGAAACGTTGTACCATATGTTACGATCTGGTGAGCCAGCTTTTGGAAGGGCGTAAGTATTCCACTCCAGTAGCTGCTTCGCTTCTTTTAGTACTTAAGTTTCCATCATTTATAACTTAAGACATCTAGTTTTAAGTTATACTCTAAGTTTTAGTTCTAAGTGATTCTTAAGTCCTAAAAATACGTCCTCTCTTACAGGCTCCGGCAGTAAGAGATACAGCACTGGCTACCCTGCGGGCCTGGGTCGGAGGTTTTGGCAAGAAACGCCGCCAAAGGGTCAGCCCTACATTCTTGAGAAGCGTCTGGCATTGCTCATCTTTCCCGGAGGCAGGGCGACGGGGTACGTCGACCCGGTAGATGCGGAACCCGTCTATTGCCTTCATCCAACAACAGCTGCGGCCTCTTTAACTGAACAAGACCAGGATATCTCCACGGATGTCGCTACCCTGGATATTAATGTTGAACCTATGGTAGGTGGTATAGACGACCTGTTGGGTCGAGGTAAGTAATGCAGGTACCCAAGGGTCTCCCTTTGAGTCTGACTGTCTCTTGCTACTCCTGCAACTTCTCCATCCTTCCAAGGCTTTACGGCTGATGAACTGTATACTCCTCCTGAGGCTTCGGTTAGGCCTAAGATCAAGTCTTAAAATAATGACCTTGACTAAGACGTCATCGTTTCTTCGAAGAAGACGTCCTCGTTCTTCTTCCTCGCGTAAGTCTCCGGCTCGTAATCCCGGCCCAGACAGGTCTAAAGGCTCTAGCTTCCGGCTCTAAGTCCTCGAAAAGTAAACCCAAGGAGAGATCTCGTACCCCGGCAGTATCACCAGTTCCGCTACTTTGGTTCCTATTCAGAGCCTACCCTTCCACCTCCGCAGCAGCTCCGGCTTTGGACTCCCAATGCTGGCCTGTTGCAAACAGGTGGGCGATCTAGTGGGTACCCTTAAGAGTAGTATGGAACAAATGATATCTCGCCTATCGGACAGAATCACTTCTCAGGATTCTATTATAGCCGGTCTAAGAGAAGCCCCCTCTAGCCTCTCCCTCAACCTCCAACACTAGTGGATCTCAGCTTCCCCCGTATGACTCGCTGCCCGCTTTCTCCATGAACAATCCTTGGAGAGTAGCGTCATATGCCCCCTTCCAGGATGGTCCTTATCTCCATACCGGAGTTCGGAACTCGAAGAATAGAGGACTTCGAGTTTCTACCCGGAAGGCTTACAGCCTCCTTTTATAGCTACGCAAGGCTCACGCCTTCGGCTATGGTTCGGGACGATAGGGTACCAAAGGAGACAGTCCTCTATTCTAGAGACCAGGGCTCAGCGAGAATGGCTCAGATGTTTAGAGGACATGGATTGTTCAAACACCAAAGTACAACCATTTTAAAAGTCCCTTTACCATTTTCACAATGGATGAAAGTACCCCGCTCCCGTTCCTAACCAGATAGCAAGGTCGACCATCTAGCAGCTCAGAGAAGGGGGAACCATGCCTCAGTTGAAAGAAGCAGATCCCACATCTCCATTGCTCCCTTCAATCGGAGAATTGTGGGAAGACTTGCCAAATACATTCTCAGCTGGCAAACTCAAACCTGACTGTGCTATGGAGCAGTTTGGCGAAAAGCTACCCAGGCTCCCAGATAGTCTTATTCAGGCTGAATTTGACTCAAAATCACGACTAGCCAGATCAATCAACTCGATGGCTATGTCTGAGGTAGCAACCATGGCTTATGGTTCAGAACCAATTTTAAGCTTATGACCAAAGCCCTGACTCAAACAGGTGCAGTCAGATATGTCGAGTTTGCACTGCTAGAACGAATTGTAGGAAGCATGTCCTGCTAGAGGCAACCATTCGTCACGAAACCGAATAGGTTACTCTCAAAAAATTCCAACATTTGGGGCGCAGATCTCTTCCCAGAGGCCATGGTTAAGGAAGTACAGGCAGAGGTCTACGAGGTTGAACCAGAGCCTTAAAAGACCGTGGGGTCTTACGGCTAGAAGGAGGCAAGACCTGACACCTAAAGGTAAGGGACAAAGGAAACCCAGACGTTTCCAACCTTACCAAAAGAAACAACCGCGCGCTTTCCCCAGCAAGTTCCAGCTGTGCCGTTAGTGCAGACAGCCCAACCCTCCACGTCTAAAGGTCAATCACAACCTATTTATGTGATATCCCTCAGCCTCAACCTCCACCTCATATGCCATCTCTCCAGCTTACAATCAAGCCTTCGAGAGTCAAGCTTCTCAGAAGTAGTACCGCTCGGGCAAGGGAGGCAGAGGTAAGCGGTCCTTTCGTGGAAGAGGATCGGGAGACCCGGCCCCTTCTCAATAGGGGAAAGCACTTCAGAGGAGGCCGAGGTGGTTACAAGAACCAATGAAGAACTTCAGGTAGGAGGGAGGCTGTTTCACTTTCGCCACCGGTGGAACTTCACCCCCAGCCAGTGGGCGCAGAGCATAGTGTCAAAAGGGCTGGGTTGGAGCTGGTTGACGAACCCACCTCCAGCCAGACCTTTCCGTCAACTTCCTTCCAAAAAGAATTGACAGAATACGCAAGAGGACCTCCTTCCAGAGAGTCGCTATAGCCAAAGTCAAGAGGTTAAAATTTCAAGGGTCGCTTGTTCAGCGGTGCCAAAGAAAGGCTCAACAAAAGAAGAGTAATCTTAGACTTGTCCGCTTAACAATTAGCCATCCGCTGCGACAAGTTCAAGATGCTCACGATCTCACAGGTGCGGACCTTACTTCCCCGTGGGGCCGTCACCACCTCTATCGATCTTACAGACGCCTACTATCATATCCCTATTGCAAGACACTTCCGTCCATATCTGGGATTCAAGATAGGAGACCAGACATTCTCCTTCAAGGTAGTTCCATTCGGGCTCAACGTGGCCACCCGGGGTGTTCACGAAGCTAGCGGAAGTAGTAGTGCAACAGCTCAGAGCGCAAGGGATTATGGTAGTGGCGTATCTCGACGATTGGTTGATCTGGGCCCCATCAGTCGAAGAATGCAACAGGCCACACTGAAAGTGATCCAGTTCCTAGAATATCTAGGATTCAAGATAAACAAATCCAAGTCGAGACTCACTCCAGAGTCAAACTTTCAGTGGCTAGGCATTCAATGGAATCTATCCTCACACACTCTGTCGATTCCATCCACCAAAAGGAAAGAAATAGCGAAGTCAGTCAAGCAATTTCTGAATCACAAACTGGCATCCAGGAGAGCTCAGGAAAGGATCCTCGGCTCTCTCCAGTTTGCATCAGTAACGAACATCTTTGATGAAAGCCAAATTAAAAGACCTAACCAGGATCTGGCGCTCACGAGCAAATGTCAGGTCCAGGGACAAGCTATCCTCAGTGCCTCTGATTCTAAAGAATCGGCTTCGACCGTGGCAAAAGTCAAGAATCTATCAGTGTCAGTACCCCTTCAGTTCCTCCACCAGGGATCACCATCCACACAGACGCGTCCTTAAGCGGGCTGGGGAGGGTACTCCCAAGTCAAAAAGGTTCAAGGCAGGGATTTGGTCACTCAGTTCCGTCAGTTTCACATAACGTACTGGAGGCAATGGCAGTATTCTTGACTCTGAAAAGGTTACTCCCACCAAGTACTCCCACATAAAGCTAGTCCTGGACAGCGCAGTGGTAGTACATTGCATAAACAGAGGAGGCTCCAAGTCACGTCATCTAAATCACGTCATGATAGCCATCTTCTCCCTGGCAGACAATTCAGTTGGCAATCTTTCCTCCACCCACATAGCTGGAGTCAGAAACGTCATAGCAGACGCCCTATCCCGATCTAGTACCCCTAGAGTCGGAATGGTCACTAGACGAAAGTTCGTTCCAATGGGATCCTTCAAAGAGTCCCAGGGCTTCAGGTGGACCTATTCGCATCCCAAGCGAACCACAACTACCGTGTTATGTAGCCCCCAACCTGGACCCTCTGGCTTACGCCACGGACGCCCTAGCTCTAGACTGGAACAACTGGGGGAAGATTTACGTCTTCCCTCCAGAATGAATCTCCTTATGAAAGTATTAGACAAACTCAGGACATTCAAGGTCAAGTGGCTCTAGTAGCCCAGACTGGCCGAAGAGCAATTGGTACCCCCTGATTCTGGAACTGGGCCTTCGTCCCCTTCGGATCCCCAGTCCCAAGCTCTCCCAGTCAGTACAAACGAAGACTGTGTTCGCTTCCTCAGGGATTCTCAAAACCCTAACTTTATGGATTTCATGAAGTTTGCGGCTAAAAGAGATGCGAATATTGACCCTCAGATATTCTCTCTTGGAACTCCGATAAAATAAAGGATTCAACTTTGAGGCATATGATGCTGCTGTCAAAAAGTTAGCAAACCTTCCCTGAGAGAATCAAGATATCAGAATCATGACAGTTAATTCAGCTATATCCTTCTTCAGATCCTTATTTGAAAAAGGTTTAGCAGCTAGCACGATTACGACACAAACAAGTCAGCCTTGAAAAAGATATTTCAATTTGGATTTAAACTAGACTTGACGGATACCCTACTTCTCGTCTATTTCCTAAGCATGTGCTAAGACTTAGGCCTTCTGTGAGGCCTACGTCAGTTTCACTGGTTCTTAAACGATGTTTCTAAAACTGGGGGGCTTCCGAAACCGATAATGACACATGCTCGTTTATGATGCTCCTAAGGAAAACCCTATTTTTATTAAGCTTGGCTTCAGGAGCAAGAATTTCAGAACTGTCGGGCTTTGTCCAGAGATCCGGATCATATTTCAATTCCTTCCCACAGGGGAAGTACTACATTTCTCCGGAAACGTAGCTTTTTTGGCAAAAAAAAATGAAGATCCTTTGATGAGGTGGGGAACCAATTTGGAAAAAAGTTTTTACCTCTTCACAAGATGTATTTCCCCTTTGTCCAGTTTCAGCCTTACGAGCCTTTTTCTATCCAGGGGGGGGGACCTCCTCATCCTCATCGGGGAGGGCCCTCTTTAAGAGGGAAAAAAAAGGGGGTGGAACTTTAATCCATTAAAAAGGCATCAGGCAACAAATCCTGTACTTTATCAAACAAGCCAATCCTGACTCTTTCCCAAAAGCACATGATGTCAGGGCAGTAGCCACCCCCCTCAATTAATTATTTCCAACACATGAACTTTGATGAGTTGAAAAAAATATACCGGATGGAAATCGCCGCACAGTGTTTCAAACGCCATTACTTAAGTCCTTGGAAGCTCTGAAATTTTCAGCGAGTAGCAGCGGGAAAACATAGTTTCCCCTGACTCTAGTTTTAATTTGTAGTGTAGAAGATTCAGTCCTCCTCCTTTACCTGCCTCTCCCAACAGTTCGTCTATTCCTACAGTGTTCATTTATATTCACCTTGTGGCCTTAGCTGCTTTTTAATAAAGCTAGTGAGTGCCCCTTATTTTTGTGCTAGGGACACTCACAGATGATTATGCATATTGATCTCATGGATGTTACCCCCTTATTTTTATAAGCTAGGGGAACATCTCAATTATAATGGTTACGGGTTTTGTATATTAAGTCATATACATTCCTTATATATATTTTATCATTGTTGATTAATTGATTGTTTGAAATTGCTATTATATTTTGATACATGCCTTTACACAGATACCATTCTGTTACATGTAGCCAATTTACCTCTGTACATAGTAAATTACCTTATGTTAAGAAACATGTTTTAGAATTAAGGGTAATTTAAGCATATTTATTTCTTTGTATCACTGTGTATTTGTATCTTTTTAGCAATTTATATTCTTTATAATTTTTTCTTTATTTTATTTGGGACCTATGATTATTTTAATTTATTACTTTTGTTTACAATCTTGTGCTATTTCTCTGGTACGATTTCGCGCAGCGACACGAGCTGAGCCCAGAGAGGGATTTTGACGTAAGGAAAAATCTATTTCTGGGCGATTGGCTCGTGTCGCCAGCGAAATCCCACCCTACCCATCCCTTCGCCAAGATTGTCTGCTAACTTCAGGATGGCCACCAGGGGCGCAGCAGTTCGACAGCATGGGATGGAGTTAGTAGTAGTACGAGCTGCTCACCCTGTGGGTCGGCTCCCCTCTTGGAGGGATTTGGTAGTGGGAGATTTTCTATTGGCAATTGGCTCGTGGTTTGTGTCCTTCACTCGCCTAGTGTCATACCGACACCCTCCTGGAGGTGAGCGAGTCAGTTATACTGACCTTTTTCTTTATTTTATTTATTCTCTGGTATGTGTTAGTACATTTACCCTAGAAATAATAGATTAAAGGATATTTTCGCGGCGACACGAGCCAAATCGCCCAGAAATAGATTTTTTCCTTACGTCAAAATCCCTTTTTATGCATGACACTTACCTGGCAGGTATATATATAGCTGATTGACACATTTGGAGGTGGGTCACAGACAGCAACATCGTCCATAATTCAAAAATTAACTAATTTTAAATTATTATTAAGTTCCTTACCTGCTAAGGTAGCTGACTTCGTAGGTCCTGCCTCTTAGCCTGCTAAACCTTAGTAGCTCTCAACTAGGATGTGACCTGTTTGTTGAGAACGCTAATAACAAGGGTGGTCATGACAACTGGACGGGACCAATTTGTTGACAGGAAACCCTAGCCCTCTCTTACCAGGGGCATTCATGCTAGGATAAGTTAGACCACCTGAACCACACCCACAAAGCTAACGTAACACATTTACACTTCACATACTGAAGAGGAATAACCCTCTCAGACAACCATAAAAAGAACACCACTTAATACCTAGCATGTTAGTAATTCTATCGTTGCTGCCGTCGATCGAGACGATTCGTAACGGACTTCTGCAATCTGTAAACGAACCTCTAGATGATCGTTACATTCTACGGGGGGGGCCTGTTGTTATAATAGGCTCTTTCTCGTAAACTCGAGCAGGGACCGAGAGAAGATACTTCTTAAGATATGAGAGAGCTGTGGAATATCAGAGTTGATGTGGACCTGGTTCCAAAAAAAAACTCGTTTTCGGAGGGGGGGACTGGAGGGACGACCGAATTGCATTTACTTCTTTCAGATTAAGATCCAGGACATCTGAAACATCTATCCAGATGTCGGCACACCTTCTTTCTATCATGACGCACTGAGAGATGTTCAGAATAATTCCTAGATCTTGTGAATAATATTTCAGTTTCCCGGTAGGAAAAAACTGTGGTCTGAATTGCAGTCTATTCGGGAAACAAACTTCTTCAGGAAGGAAATGGTCCCAGCAAGCTCATCCATTCCCTCCCCGAGTATGCTTACTTCCCTATAAGGCTGCGCTTTGCCTAAGCAGGAGAGCATATAAAAGTGCAATGTTGCGTAGACTCGTAGTTCTATACCGTGCGGTAACGAGCACCGAAAGATGAAGAGATAACTCTGTTGAACATAAGTAAGGCAAAAAAAAAAAAAAAACTAATGCAAAAACGTTTATTCATTCACGTAAGAAATCCCCTCAAATCTTAGGGCTTTCAAAGTCCGTGATTGTAGGACAGAGATACAGTTAGTCAGTCAATCCCGCAGGAGAGACGTAACCGCCAGCACAGAGATACGGTTAGTCAGTCAACCCTCCCGCAGGAGGAGAGACGTAACCTACAGCGCATGACAGCGCACGATCTGTTACTGGTGGCTCGGGTTGAACTTGGACAGTCAGACACAGCAGCAGCAGCTTTACGAACGTCGTCTCTTAACTTTATGTCTGGGTTGCCAGCTACCCTATTCTACGAAGAAATAGATCCGTTATTTTTTGACAAAAAAGAGACTCTCAAGCTGGTATATTTAAGCGAAACAGAAAAAAACGCTAAATATATAGATGCGTTTTGTGTCGTCAGGAAACACTACCATACAACGGTAAAAAGATAAATCGGAAACTCCTGGAAGGCTGCAGGGAGTGGACGATTAAATGTCCTTAAAATAGTAGACAATAGGACCTCTCGGTGCCATCCGAAGAGGTAACTACAGCAAGCGTTGTATGACTTGAACCAACCAGTAGTAAAATAACGCAAGGCAAAAAAATTTTTTTATTATATCACAATAAAGTTGTTCATACTTACCTGGCAGACATATATATAGCGAATTTCGGACAAAAATACAGCTACATATATCTGACAGGCAAGTTTCATGAACAAAACTTAGAGAATCGAAGCAGACATCTCAAGCTTCTTAAGATACTGGACATAAGCGTTCATGACGTAGTCTACAAGTCTATTTCTTGTACGAGTCTGCGAATGAGGAAGGAGAGCTCTTCCCGAACCTTGTCCTTATTCGCTTACGCAATATCAAGTTAATGAGATGTTTGTCAATGAGAACTAACCCATTACGGTTACAGAGAGATATTTTGTCAATGAGGGGAGACCCACTTACTTGACAAAACGATAGTATATTGTCAATGGGGGAAAGTCACTGAATTGACAAAACGTAATCCAGGAAGTCGAGCCTTTTATTTTTCGATTCCCGTCTCAAACAAGGAAGGTGACAAGAATCCTGTTAAGAGACTGGGCTTACGGTAGGTAGAACGACGATGCTCAATCGGCATGGAAGTCTCGACTAGAAACTAACAAAATCTATCATCTGAAAAAACCCTTTCAGATGGTCTAAAAAGCTTTAAATTTATTGGCAGTATGGCAAAGGAAGTCTTGTTCTTGCGCTTTCCTGAAGAGCGTCCTTTTGATGAGTGCCTTTGCAAGAATCCTACTGAACGTTGCCGAAAAATCCTGACGTTCAGGACGTCGAGCCTTTACATAACCCGTAACTTGTCTTATCTCAAAGTCTTGACTGAGGTAGAGAAAACGAGATCTTTCCCTTGAGCTTTCCTTAACTCCATCCACCTTTGCGAAAAAGCAAATATAATATTGACAGAGACCTCTTGAATTCACGAAACCCGAGGTCTTGCTGGTTTCGAAGACGAAGTTCTGTTCACTTTTTTGAGGCTCAAATCTTAAACAAGAGCTTGAAGAGTTCAACAGAAACGTTCTGGTGCGCGCTCGGCGTCCACTGCGAGGACGCGGGGCGGTCTGGCGTGCGTCCGGTCGTCCACGACGAGGACGCTCGGCGTCCACTGACGGGAGGACGCTCGGCGTCCATGGCGCGCGTCGCCGGCCACTGGCGAGGACGCTCGGCGTCCACTGGTGAGTGCGTCCATCCGAGCGTCCTGTTCAAGCCGATCGTCCAAATAAGCGTGCAGAAAAGCGTCACGCTCCTGACAGGCGTCAAAACAAGCGAGAGAAACTGCCTTCTTTTTCCTATTTCTTGGTGGAAAGAAGTACACGTGATCAGGCAACTTTTCGCCTTCTTACTTCTCACTGAAACACATAACGAGGGAGAAGGGACGTGAAGCGTCCTCTTCTATAAAGCTTTCTTAGAGGGGCGCGAGTCCTTTCCGAGAGCTCCAACCCTTGTGCGGGGAGGACGCCTCGGAGGACGAGAAGCAATCCTTCAGGATTCGTGCATGTGCACGCACTTTGGCAGTCTGGGGATTTTCATCAGAAACTGCCGAAGGCACGCCAGATCGGTGGGGTTCCCTGTAACCCTCCTTCGGCTTTCGACATGCCCTCTCCCTTGGTTCTGGGAGTTCGACAGAGGTCTAGACCTAGAGGCGTTATAAGGCCGATCTGACGCACCCTCCACTACACAAGGGGCACTGTCACTGCACTTAGCCACTTCACTATTGCTCTCTAAAGCAAACACTTTCGATTCTAAGTTACGAATCGAAATAGTATAAGAGAAAAGGGCAATAACCTCTACAGACACTGTTTTAGGGTGGGGCCCGAAGGCAACATTACAGGGTTAGGCGTAACAAAAACAAGAAAGTAGAACTCTTCACAACAATGGAAGGAGAGCGATCACCTCTCGCAGACATAGTCATAACCCGTAGGCCATACTACAGCGTTAGGCAAAATAAAGTCTACCGGAAGGTTAGCAGTATCACTACCCTGACTTTCGTAATTGATTAATTGCGTACATACTAACAAACTTTTTCCTTACGGAATTAGAACACGTTTACTGATTAATCGTACATACGAATCATACTTTTTCCTTACGGAAATAGACATGTTTACTGATTAATTGCGCAAGTGCGGAACTACCGAAGCTTTCGGTAGGCCCACCACCCTATCTTTGCAGACAACACCCTCTGAAAACTAAGGCCTAACTAGATTCAGAATTTTATCTTATGCAAAAATGAATCAATTCAAATCAATTAAGATAGCGTATGCCTAGCCACAAATCCAAAGTAAATAAATAAAAAAAAGACAATTAGGATACTTAGCGACAAATGAAGTTTCCAAAATCCTAAGCCGGGAGGTACTGAAAACAGGTGTTTTCAGTACCGGCGACAGAAAATTTATGAATAGAAAATGGGAATGGTTCCTGATACCCGCCTCCCAGCGGCGGGAATGGGTACTAACCACCTTGGCCGACCACTGCGTGTGTCGGAAGTTTTTTAATTCTGTCGGACTTCAGAAAATACAGCTATATATATACCTGCAGGTAAGTGTCATGCATAAAACTGTTTAAAATTTAATGGTTAAAAAACCAAAAAAACTGGAATTATTTTCCTTAAGGCAGATTTAGTTGTGATAATAGTACTAGCTGCTAGGCCCTTCTCAAACAGGGTCCTAAAGAAAGTAACAGCAGAATCGTACTGCCTAAGCGTAGATTCCACGTTTGTCTGATTCTAGAAACAAGGTGTTAATAGGATCCTCCATGTTGGCATCTTTCTGCGCCGCAAATTTCATGAAGTCCATAAAGTTAGGGCATTCTGAATCCTTGAGGAAGCGCACACAGTCCTCGTTTGTATGATTGTGTTAGCCTCAGGCTGGGGATCTGTTGGGGGCGCGAGGGGGTCCCAATTTCCCCTAGTTACGGGTACCAATGCTCTTGGGCCAGTTGGGAGCTACAAGTGCAATCCGTCCTTTGAAGATCTGAGTTTGTTCAGGACTTTCATTAGTAGATTTATTGGAGGAAAAAGGTAAATCCTCTGCCAAAATGTTCCAATCTATGGACATGGCGTCTGTGGTCCTGGGCCATGGGGTCCAGATTGGGAGCCACATAGCACTGTAACTTGTGGTTGGATTCTGTGGCAAATAAGTCTACTTAGAGACCTGAGCTTTGCTGACTGATCCATTTTTTGAATGACCCCAACGTCGTCTAAGGACCATTTCCGATCTAGTGGAGTTTGTCCTTGACAGTGCATCTGCCACTACGTTTCCTTACTCCTGCCAGGTGAGTGTTGACAGATGCCACTGGTTCTTTGCTGCCAACGAAAAGATTGCTATCATGAAATGATTTATGTGGCTTGATTTGGAACCTCCTCTGTTATGCAGTAGACTATTACTGCACTGTCTAAATACTAACCTGATATGGATCCTCCTCGCCAGAGAGTGTTCCCTTAGGGTTAGAAATACTGCCATGGCTTCTAAAACATTGACATGAGCTGGCGGAGTGTTAGTGGCCAAGCGCCTTGAACCTTTTCGTATTGGGAGTATCCCCCCACAACGGCTTAGTGAGGTGTCCGTGTGGACCACTAAACTTGGTGGAGGGAACTGTAATGGTACTGATTTTGCTAGGTTCTTGACTTCTGTCCATGGACAGTCTCTCTTCTGTAGTATCTGAGGGATGCGGGAAATTTTGTCTCGCAATTTCCTGTTTGCTCTGGTCCGCCAAACCCGGTTATGTCCTTCAGTTTGGCTTTTAGTAGAAACATCTGTTATTGAGGCGAATTGGAGTGAACCTAAGATCTTTCTTGGTTCCTCGGGGACATTTGTCTGCCTTTGAGGAAGTGCCTCGTAGCCTTTGCTATTTCCCTTCGTTTCTCCGGCAGGATCGAAAGTTGTGTGAATCGAGATTCCATTGTATTCGCAACCACTGAAACCGTGGTGCCGGAGTGAGTCGGGATTTCTTGCGGTTTATCTGGAATCCTAGGGATTCCAGAAATCTCATCACTTTGTGGGCTTGCTCTGAGACATTCTTTGTCGTTTGAGGCCCAGATGAGCCAGTCGTCTAGGTAGGCTATTAGCATTATCCTTGAGCTCTCGGTTCGTACTACTGTTTCTGCTATCTTGTAAAATATTCTGGGCGCTATTTGTGACCCGAACGGATTACATCGAAGGCGTAAGCCTGTTTGCCTAGCCTGAAGCCTAGAAGGGGCGGAAGTCTGTCTTGCTACCGGAACATGATAGTAAGCATCTGTAAGATCTATAGAGGTGGTGACGGCCCCACTGGGAAGTAAGGTCCATACCTGCGAAACGGTTAGCATATGGAACTTGTCGCATTGAATGCATGAGTTCAGATGGGACCAGTCTAATACATATTATTCTTGGTTGTTTGAGTCTTCTCTGGAATGCTGACAAGAGGTCCTGAAACTTTTAGGATTTTGCTCTTGTAATTACCTTTCTTTTTTTGAAGGTCTTGAGTGTACTTTATTAGATCTGCTGTAGGATGTTGATAAAAACTGGTTGATGGAGGAGGCCCTTTCTCCCAACCCAAAAACTCCATCCCAGTCCTTTTTGCTATCAATGCTGTGAGGCCCCAAAAGTGCTGAATTTCCAGCAGCTCTTGAATAAGTCCCAGCCTTACTTCCTACCTGAGGAGTCTCACTGGTTTCGCCGAGGGTCGGCTACCCCGGCTTCCTCTGAACCGCCTCCTCTCGCCGGATGCTCTTCCGCCAGCTCTGCGGCGAAAGTTCCTCTGGCTCGACTACCTCTTGCGAACTGTGTACCCGTGAAATACCACCTGGTTCACATAGGAGGCACCAAAGGCCGGGGAAGAGGTAAAAGTGGCCGAGCTTTGGGGCTGCTGAGAGGGTTGGGCTCTGCAGCAGCACGAACTGTTGTTGAGGCTGAGCTTTGAGGTGGATGGTTGGTTCAGCTGGCCTACTGGAACGCCTGGACCATTGTTTGAGGTTGGGTAGTCTGGAAGGACTGAAACCTCCTTGCTCTCTTCTTACCCCTGGGCTGTGCTCCAGAGGATTCAAATCTCCTCTTGGGGATCAGGCCCCAGCGAACTCGCAAGCTCTGGTTGACCCTAGCTGCTTCACCCAGAACTTCGTTCGCTACGGTCTCGGGGAACAGGTTCGCACCCCAGATCGAAGCTTGATGAGCCTATTTGGTTCATGGCGAATGGAAAGCATTGGTCAAGACGTGCTTCCTGCAGTTCGTCCTGGCTACTGCGAAGTCATACACATCACACTGTACGGTGTGAAGCAAAAACTGGACTTCGTCAGGATCTTTGAACAAATGGGTTCGTCTGTGTAGACCAGGGTCGTCATTTCCGCTATTAGTGGCGGAATTGATAGACCTACACAAGTGACATTTCTTCTTTGGGGGGTGGCTACATACTCCGCCTTTAAACCAGTGCCTCTCGGGGGGAGTCTGGGTAAGCGCTCGCTAAAGAGCGTCGTAGCACAATCTTGGCTAAATTTGCCTACTGAGAATGTTACCGGGGCATCTACCCAGCACTCCATACCTCCCGGGAAGAGCACGGATGGTAAATCTGTCTCTCTGATCTGAGGCATTGGTTTGTCCTCTGCCTGAAGTGTAAGCTCTACCACCTTAGAGGTACACGGAATGGGAGTGTCATCTGGCACTACAAAACATCGTGAAGGGACTTTTTGTGGTGTGTCAATCAGGTTAGGGGTTTCGAACCTAGGCTGATTGAGCTTGGTCTCTGGGGAAGATGACCGTTTCTTTAGGTACTTAGTCTCCCTGATCAATGCCTCGTCCGTCAGGTGCACATAAAACCTGAAAAGGGCAGGGAAATTTTGGAGGGGGGGGGGGGGGGGGGGGGACCCGGCGGGTAAGAGCTCAAAAAAATCTTCTACTGGGCCGGGTTCCGCACTCCTTCGATTGTCAGCATTGCCCTCTGAGAAGGGGGCATGTTGCTGCTAACCTCCAAGGGGTTATTGTTCTTGGAAGTGGCTATTTTAGAAGCGTTCCGGTACTGCCCAGGGTTACTGTGGTTGTCCCGACTGAAGGACTTCTGCATCAAGGTCTCTTGGTTGTTCAGTCTTTCTGCCAAAAGACTGAATAGACTGACCCTGACGTCTCAGGCTCGGAGACCACTGAGCTGAGATCTTTTGGAACTTGGATTGAACCAAGTTCCCTATCTCTTGCATCAGCATGCTGGAAAAACGGCTGTTGAATCAAATCCAGGTCCTGGGATCTGGTTTAGACACTTTTGGCCCTCGATCCCTATCCTAGTTGTGGCGCTTTTTGGTTTTTTTGTGTCTAACAGAACGGCTTCCCCTAAGGGGCTTCGGTTTGGAAGGCTTAGGGAGGGACTTGGTAATAGACCTATGGGCATCTATTTTAGCCTTTACTTTAGGGATTACCGACCCCGACTTGTCCCTGGAAGTCGTAGGTCTCTGGTAAACCCCTGAAATGAAGAAAAAGAGGAATGAGACAGGCTAAAGGACAGAACTTTAGCCCGTGTAGCAACTGTCGATTATCACTGGCTCGCGGTCCAGATTGATCACTGCAAACCTCTCCGACGACTTCATCCCCTAATCCTCCAGGTCTTCCGCCAGCATGGCCTGTGTTTCCTCACGGATCTTGGCGATGATCAGGGCCGCCAAGTCCGCCGCTACCGCTGCCAACATTTTTGCATTGGGGTAGATGAGGGAGCATTTCCTCAGCCAGTCATGTGAGGGCTGTTTGGCATTGACGTTGTGGCCAAATCCTCCCATCCAGATCTTGAGGGTGGAGAGGGCCAAGTCCTTGACGGCTTGGGGGGGGGTTCGGTCGTCTGGGTAGTGAGGTCTAACACCAAATTGTAGCAGACTTCGCACCCATCTGGGTGCGAGACCAACAAGTCGTCCACTTGGACCGCACAACCTGCATGAGTGCGGCACACTTCATGCCCGCATGGCTGCTGCAGGATTGCAGTACATGCTGTCTCCTGACAGCGTACTAACTTTAAGTTAAAATGATACATGAGTATCATTTTATGGACCCCGCCGGAGATGAATCCGGCGGAGCATGCACTAAGTTATAATTGATACAAGAGTATCGTAATATATATAGCCAGAGATGTATCCAGCGGGGCATGCACTAAGTTATAATTGATACAAGAGTATCGCAATATACAGTGGTCCCCCCATTATTCGCGGGGGATGCATACCAGACCCCCCCCGCAAATAGTTAGAATCCGCGAATGTTTGGAACCCCTATAAAAACGCTAAAAACAGCCTATTTTGTTAGTTAAAACTTAAGAAAAAGCCACTAATTTTTTCTTTCATACTTGGTTTTTATAATAGTTTTTTATCACAAAAAGTGCATTTTATGATGAAATTGATAACAAAAACCAGGAATTTGTGGATATTCTCATAGAAAAATACCGCGAAAGCGCAAATTTCCGCGAATAATGCAGGGAAAGGTTCCCAAACCCCGAAGAGAAATCCGCGAATGTGTGAGTCCGCGAATCCGGAGAACGCGAATACGGGGGTCCACTGTATAGAACCGCCAGAGATGACTCCGGCGGAACATGCCTTCCTACATTATAGTCGCCGTAATAAATTCCGGCGGCATGCATATAAAAGGCATTCATATTCATCCTCTCCCGCCAGCTTTCCGGACCCGTTATGCATTCTCCTCATAGTCTTTTATACAAAATTTTAGGCTTGGTACCAACAGAACAGGGAAAGGTTAAACCTGGCCTGAATCCGTCGGCACTGAGAGGCTTTCTTAGTAAAAAAAAAAAACTAGATCGCCCCCTCTCTTAGCTTATGTCTGCCTCCACCGGAATGGGGGCACAGGGGTACAATGGTAAAAAAAACGGGGGAGAATTGTTATGGGAGGGGAAAACTCAAAGTACTTTTGGTCCTAGGATTTAACCCGCCGGGGTAGAAAAGCCCGGCG
>NC_087202.1:556087-592479 GCF_015104395.2 Macrobrachium nipponense
ACGATTCAGTCATTCTACTGTAATGTATAGTACTCAATTATTCTCGGTAAAAAAAAAAAAACTAGGAAGTTATTCTTAATGAAAAATTTGAGTGATACTACCTCTTTTACAAAAAGTTTTCATTCCTCTTTGCAATGAATTACAGTGTAGGCAAATTCTCAGTTCTTCGTAACAAAAGAAAAATATTTCCTGTTTTTTTCATGTAAAATAATAAACAGTTACCTACAGCCACATCACAGGTAATAAATACCCAGATAGGGTCAAATTGGTGAAAGATGGGAATGAGACATTTCCGATGAAGACATCAAGATCTGGGTGATAGATAGATAAATACACACACAGACAGATAGATAGAAAGTTAGACAGATCCTGATTCTCATTTATTTGGTCAAATCTCCTACCGAACTTTCATTTGCATTTACATTTAGATTCCAAATCCAGGGAATCCTTGGGGCTTCTTACAAGGGGTAAGGAAATACTTTTTTAAAACCAAATATTCCAGGAGGATCTGCCCTATCCTGCAGTTGTACCAAGTCCAGGGAGCAAGTGGCCAAAACCATATTGCGGCAACTAGCTCTCCTGCCATTTGTAAATCTGGATTTTTTTTTCACATCCAGTGAAATCTAAGCTCCTTTACTGCAGTTTTTTAGAAAGCTGGTTTAAGACTACGGTTCAGACGCAATAGAATTTAGCGTGGGCTGAGGCTTCCCTGGCAAGAAACACAAATGCGATGAGGCACGAAGGGTGGAAGAAATTTGTAAAAGCGTACACCAGTAGACTGAAAATATTCTAGGCTGGCGGTTTCTTGATTTGCACACTCACATTACACTGGTAATCGAAGTGATGAGGAGAAAATTTTACATGTAATAAAACCTTATATACATGTATGTATGTATGTATGTATGTATGCATGTAGTATGTATAGCTCTCTCTCTCTCTCTCTCTCTGTATATATATATATATATATATTATATATATATATATATAGATATATCACTTTTTTCATCCATTAAAATGTGAAACAATACAAAAAAAATAAGGTGCAAAGACTTTGGGAGAAAAGCTGTTCTAAAATTAATGACAGTAGAGAATAATCCTTATCAGCACCAAATCTCAAAAACCTGGAAAGAGTAAGGCTAAGAATCCATTATAAAACTGAGTGTTGGTGTAAGCAGGGTCATAAGAGATAAAGAGGATGAAGACTGAAAAGACATAGGGGGATGGAAGGACCACAGAGACGTTGCTATTATTCAATGGGTGAAAGAATGACTGTGGTTGACAGGATTTGTAATGTATGCTTGAATTACGGAAAGATTCTGAAGAATTGGATGGGAGGATAATTGTTTCTTTGTTTGAAGCTTAAAAGGTGGGATATGGGAGAAAAAAAAATTAATGGGCCAAGGAAAGTGCAAGGTAGGATATTCATTACAAGGTAAGCAGACAGACGACGATAAAAGATCTGTTTAGGAAAGAAATGTGCGGTTTTACACAAGTATGAGGGTAGGTGCCTGGATCAAGTGAAACAGCTCTGCAAGTTGTTTGAAAGTCAAAGGTAAACACTGTATGTGAGAGTGACAGAATATAGAATTTTAGGCCATAAACCCAAGTGCTGAGACCTTTGAGGTCATTTAGCACTGAATGAAAAATTAACAGTTCGAAGGTGTAACAGGTGTAAAAAGGTGTAACAGAAGGAAAAGCCTCGCAGCTGTAAAATGAAACAACTTGTTAGAGAAGGGTGGAAAGGCAGAATGGAAGAAAAGAGAATATGAACAGAAGTACAGAAAAAGAAATAAAAGAGGTTGCGCTTGGGCTGAAGACCCTTAAGTAATGGCTACAGTGCACTGCATGAGATGCAATGACGGCATTGCTCCCCTACAGAACCCATCATCAACGGTGAGTGAGTAACAAAGGCTATTACCAAAAGGTTAGTGTGTATGTGCGGTAAAGGTTTAGAAGGCATGAGGGGCTCAGTGCAGGCCTCAGGACTATCCACCAACATAGTCACAAATTATATGGAAAGACTATTTTATACAAAAACTGAGAGACAGGATGAAAAAAAAAATATTCACCAAGTAAATTTTAGGGTTACAGACTACAAATGACTACAGGCCAGAATACTAGCACTGTGGGTTTGGACGGGGTAAAAGACCAGTCGGTGTATGGAAAGAGGACTGACATCAGGAGTCCACAGGAGTGCTGCAAGTGTTGCCTTACATGTTGGAGTGCGCCCGAGAATGAATCAGGATGTTTTATTGAGAGCTATAGTTCTCAAAATACTAAGGGGCTTTGTAACAAGATGAGACATACGGGTTTGGTCTGTAGTCTATAATTTCAATCCCAAAATGAGAATCCTCTCATGGAACACAGTCCACATTGGTCTCTATAGTGCATTTTTGATAGCATCATCCTGGTGATGGCAAACAGGATTTGCCACAACACATGTCTTCTTTATCCTAATATACAAGGATTTGTACCACCCCCACAATTCTTAGTGCAAACAAGTGTCGTGTACCAGGTTGACTCTGTGGAGTTCGTTTGGTGGTGGTTCTTTCCTGAGATGAGATCCTTTATGTTCTTTGGCTGATTTTTACCACAGGGTACACAACATTAGCAGAGGGGAAGTTTTAGGAGATGATCTCCAATAATCCTCGCCTGTTTTGTATATATTAAGAATCCGGAGTTTTATAAATGAGGGTCACTATGTCGCTATGTTTATTTACACATTCTCGAGCACAAATGAGACAGTATAATAGAAGAACGGTAAAAGTAAACAACATGAACACCCCCAGATGATAACATTCGAAAGGATAATAAAGAAAGAGGTCATCTAGGATAAACCGGGTCACACAGATTGCAAACAACATGCTTAAAACTTTAAAAAACCAATGCTTTTAGTTATAAAAGCATCGTCATAAAACAGACCAGAACTTAGTTTTAAAAATAACCCACCAGTGTTTTGGCTGAGATTAACTGATATTTCTACAGAAAGAGATTTTCTATAATTTTTAAAAAAGCTGGTGAACACAAGCAGAGATTAAAATTTAGGTTTATACATGCTTGGTAAACTGTCTGGTCATTTCCTTCCACTGTTCATAATAACTTGTTTATCTTTATTATAGAATTTAGGACCAGTGGCCAAGCACTGGGACCCATTAGGTCATTCAGTGCTGAAAGGCGTAATAGGAGGAAAACCTCGGAGCAGTTGCACTACAAATCAACTGTTAGGAGAGGATGGGAAAGTAAGATGGAACAAAAAAGAGAATAATGAAAGGAGGTGGCAAGCTGCAAAGAACCTTTAGTTAATGCCTAAAATAATGCCTTCAATGCACCAGTGCACTGCACCGACACTAACCCACTATGGAGACTAAATCTGCAACACTCAAGATATCTGAATAAAACGGAAAAGCACTTAGCACGATCTCCTGACTGTTATATTCCTGTGATTTCTTATATATACACAAACACAAATGCACACAATATATAAATATATATATATATATATATATATATATATATATATATATATATATATATATATACATATATTGATATCACTATATATATATATATACATATAAATATATATAAATAAATATATATATATATATATATATATATATATATATATATATATATATATTATATATATATATCTATATATTAATATATATATATATTAATATATATATATATATATATATATATAGATATATATATATATATATATATATATATATATATATATATATATATACTATATATATATATATATATTATACTATAAATATATTATATATATATATATATATATATATATATATTATATATATATATAGTATATATATATATATATAAGATTATATATACCATTATATATATATATATATATATATATTATATAGTTATATATATGATACATTCTATATATATTATATATATATATATATATATATATATATATATATCATATATATATATTATATATATATATAGATCTATATATATATATATATATATATATATATATATATATATATATATATATATGGTAGTTATAATATATATATATATATATATATATATACTGTATAATATATATATGATATATCCTGTATATATATATATATTATATATATATCATATAAATATATAGGAATATATATATATATATATATATATATATCTAGTATATATATATTATCCATTTAGAAAACTGCAGACAACCCCACATCAGAAGGACGGAATATTTTTATTAACTGCAGAGACGTTTCGCACATACAATGTGCCATCTTCAGTCTGCTGACGATATAGGAAAAACATATATGTTAACACTAAATAAGAGTAGATTCTTATTAAAACAAGTCAAAATTAATACAGACTAAAATTAAACCTTAGAATTAACAGAAAGGGATTAAAAATTAATGACAAGTAGAACCAAAAAGTAAAAAGTGTAAATCAGACACAAATAACACGCACAAAAACAACCGTTAGTTGAGAAGGAAGGAGGTACAATGACTAGACTTGGTCAAGAACTTAAAAAAGTTGACTATGACCGATATGCGGAAAAGATGAAAACTCCACTATTCAATGATGGAAAAAGATATTTAATGTATAATACTAGATTTGGTTAAGTAATATTATATATATATATATCTTAAAGCACTAGTAGCAACATATATTAAAATAACAATGGGGTTGATAAACCTTAGCTCTTACGGTTAGAGAGATACAAAAACGCTGGATTCCTCGAAGATATTGAGATGAAAAACAAACAGGGTCAGTGATACATTCCAAAGATCACGAGGTTTTTATGAAGTAGCATGCATGTGGCTGTGCGTCGATTGGTGAGTGTGAGTTCATTTATGCATGTCACTGAAAATGACATATAATCTCTCGTATTGTGAATTGGCAGAGGAATTGGACGGCCTACTCTCAAAGAGACAACAAGTGTTTTCGGTGTAGGAGGGCGTTTGGAGTCCGTCAAAAAAGGTAAAGTGAAAACTTTAGCAAAAGTTAACAATTTGAAGTGACAATTTACTTCAGTTGTATAGAAAGGGTATGAGGGTGCAACATACATTGTTATAATATCACACCATAAAAAACATTAATGATTTTTTATGGTGTGATAATTACGGTCTCTTTACTTCAGATGGATTTGAGTCACATACAGAAAAAAATGGATTTCTATGGACTTTTTTGACTTGATAATCTATGAATGTTTTTGAACAGAAAAAGAAAAGGGAAAAAGGGGGTACTACTTAAATAAGATTTTGGGAAGACTATGATGTTTAACGTTTTCTTTTTGGGTCATTCTTAACTCATTTTACTCCATTTTCATGTTAGCTAATTTTGGGAAGTAAAAAGTAGGTTTTTGCAACAGCGAGAGATTTTTATTAGCCTAGTTTTAAACTTTGATTCTTTTCAACTAACTTCAGAGACGGCATTCAACATGAAAAAAGGTAGGCCCACGTTACCAGCCAGTTAGGTGTTTTCTTTTTTTTTCATTTTTTGTTTAAAAACGAATGTCATATATATATATATATATATATATATATATATATATATAATATATATATATATATATATATATTATATCTATATATATATAGGATATTATATATATTTATATATCTATATATATATATCTATCAGATATATATAGGATATATATCTATATTATATATCTTATATATATATATATATATATATATAATATATATATATATATATATCTATATATACATATACAACACCCCCACGTTTTATTTATATATATATATATATATATATATATTATATAATAATATATATATATATATATATATATACTTCATCACAAAGTAAATAAAAAAACGTGATGCTATGTATAAATAAAGGTTTTTGCCACGAAGGAAAAATGAAAAGCGAGATAGGTTTAAGCACTTTCGGTCTAGTGCGACCCTTTACTCAGGCCACAATTGATTTGTACAGAGGAAAAACAAACCTAGTCAAAGTATGCTTAATATCCAAACTGACATTACAAGATTAGCAATAAGGTCGATTTTCACACTACAGAGACGAGGAAACGGCCTGAGGGCAGGATAAGCGAATTTTTAGGGCAAAACCACACCTTGGAGGATCACACACGTGTTCAACAGATGATTCGATCCAGAAAACAATAATTTTGAAAAAACAAGGTTAGGCATATACTTAACTTCCATTACCATCAAATTTACAAAAATGTTCCCCAAAAATATCATGAAAAGACGAAAAAAAGGAATATATATATCGAGAGAGAGAGATGAGAGAGAGAGAGAGAGAGAGAGAGAGAGAGAGATAGAAATAATAACTATATACATGTGTGACTAATTTCATTAGTAGTTCATTTATTTTAAGGTCCTTCATAAACATTTTACAAATATCAGGTCCAAATGGTAAAAATCCACCACTAAAGAGGTAGGGGTTTTTATTAGTGATTTGTATAATGCTGATTCCAGTAAATTTCTTCAAACATAATCTTAGATCTAGCAATTACAGAGGTATCGCCCCAATTAATACAATGAGATTTTTCACTCAGATGGATAAACAGTGCATTGAAGTCTGGGCAGTTCGAACTGAATACATATGCTGCTTATACGTACACATAAATTTTTACTTGACTGTCCAACGTAAAAAGATGGGGCAAATCCTTACAAGGAATTTGTAAATGTTTTATTTGTACGGGGACTATTAATTAACATATCTTTAATGGTATTGTCATAAAGAGAACACTACATTAACATTTAAACGATTTAAAATATTTGATTTTTATGGTTTCAAAATCCATGAAAGTAAAGCCAAGCTAAGTATATTTTTTTAGGGATTTCCGGTTTCATTACTACAAACACTATAAAACTTTTTTGTGAGCTTTCTGCTACCTAATCAATTATATGAGGTGGGTTGCAGAGATCGTTTCCTATCTTTTTTATGTATTCTATTTCTTGGTCAAGATATTGTGGACTCGTGATACGCAAGCACGTAGGAAACACGAAGAAAAAAATTGAAATTTTAATATTAGATGTGGCCATATAAAAGGTACATATGTTAAATTATTGTGGGTTTTCTATAAATACTGAATTTACATTGGAAAGATTCTCTATTGTATAATACATCTAGGAAAGGGATGACATTGGTTATTTTTTTTCGATTTCAAACAGTGAATTTTATTTTTTGGATGGCACTACATTATTCATTTAAGTGTGTAGTTTCTCTCTTATAACAATACCATTAAAGATATGCTAATTAAGAATGAGTCCCCCGTAACAAATAACAACATCATTTACAAAATTCCCTTGTACGGATTGCCCATCTTTTTACGTTGGACAGTCAAGTAAAAATTTATGTTTTGTACGTATTAAAGCAGCATATGTATTCAGTTAGAACAGCCCAGACTTCAAATGCACTGTTTATCCTCTCTGAATGAAAAATCTCATTGTATTAATTGGGGCGATACCTCTGAAATTGCTAGATCTAATGATTATGTTTCAAGAAATTTACTGGAATCAGCATTATACAAAACACTAATAAAAACCCACCTAAATCTTAGTCTGGATTTGTACCATTTGGACCCGTTATATATTTGTAAAATGTTTATGAAGGACCTTAAAATAATTGACTACAAGTAATTAGTCCCACAAGTATATAGGTTATTATTTCTCTCTCTCTCTCTCTCTCTCTCTCTCTCTTGCTCGATATATTTATATCCTTTTTCTTCGGTCTTTTCATTAATAATTTTTTTGGGGGAACATTTTTTGTAAAATTTCATGGGTAATAAGTTTGTATATGCCTCCTTGTTTTTCAAAAAGTGTATTTATTTTCTGGGATGAATCATCTGTTGAACACGTGTATCCTCCAAGGAGTGGCTGCCAAAAAATTCGCTTATCCTGCCCTCAGACGTTTCCACTGTTTCTGTAGAGTGAAATCAAACCTTATTGCTAATCTTGTAATGTCAGTTTGGATATTAAGCATACTTTGACTATGTTTTTCCTCTGTACGATCAGCTTGTGCTGAGTAAGGGTCGCAATCAGACCGAAAGTGCTTGGCTATCGCTTTTCATTTTTCCTTCGTGGGGCAAAAACCTTTAATTTATTTATGTATTTGGATGTATCTATATATATATATATATATATTATATATATATATATATATATATATATATATATATTATATATATATATATATATCATTTAAAATCACAGAAAATGATAGTCAGATATCCAAGCGTTTTTGTCTTTACTGAGACATGTCAAGGAGCTAATGAATACAATTGGAGAGAAAGGTCTCAGGTACACAACAACATCAAGAATACCGATGATTAATTGTCAAAAGGTAAAAATTATAAGAGATATAATCCAGGATTATCAGATACAGACGGTCACAAAAACCTAAACAGATTGACCCTAACCGAATTACAAAGTATCTTTACAGTCCAAAACATGTAAAAACTGAATATATTTTTGTTGCTTTATATTTATCTACAACTTTTTTCATTATGAAAGCATCAAGTTTAAATACACCAAGACTTAAATTTAGAACATTTCTATTATTGGACTTGATGAAACAAGATTCAATGATATTCCTTTTTAACTGTGTCATTACATGGGATTAAGGCTCTTGCTTGACTCCAGTTAATAGGATGATCTAAATCTCTCATATGTACGAATAATGCATTCGATATTTGCCCAGTTCTCACAGAATATTGGTGCTGTTTGAGACGTTTGAGAAAGAGATTTTACCGGTCTGTCCGCATAGACTTTATCACTCTTTTTGCAAAGGAATTTCATATATGCAGCCTGAAGATCTTTAGGAGAATTTTTTATTACTATCAGCCTGGAAGATCTTTAGAATTTTTTATTACTAAACTCTGACATGAATATTACTGAAAACATTTATGTTAAAAAGCTTTAAAATTCTAGGAATATCTAAAAACCTTTTCATAATAGGGTAATTTTAGATGTTATGCTTACTAAATTTAAGTTTTGTCATTAGTTGAATAAAATGTTTTCCTAGCTCTTTTCCATGCCACATCTACAAAAGTCCTTGGGTATTTAAAGTTTTCCATTCCAATGATCATAAATAGTTTTAATTTCAGCGTCATAACTGCGGCCAATACAGACACGTAACGCCCTTTAGAACATCCCGAAAAAGAAAAAAACAGAGAATTTTAACAGCTCGATTTGAAGCTTCCTTTTCAAGAACGGTTGCAGCACTTTCTCAATCACCGTAGCAATAAATCCAGCATCCAATTCTTTCCAATCGACAGGAACCGTCTGATTAAAGCCATACCGTCTGCTTCTATAAGAATTTACTGTAGAGGAAGAAAGAAATTTTTATTTTGAATTTTTCTTGATGTAACTGTCCATAGAAAATGATAGAACAATTTCACCTTTTCAGTTCTTTCGAAAATCACAAACATTGCCTCTTTTGTTCATTACTTCTTCCAATCACCATCAAATGTTAAATTCTCTGTTTTTCTGGGATGTTCCTATGGCTTTACGTGCATTTTTTAAAATCAAAAGAATTTTCGGCCATAAGGAACCATGCAAATTTATTATGCAAAACTGACGTTACGTACAATAAATTTCAAAATACTCTGTCAAAACTGCTGATTGTCTTTTGCTTCCTTCTTTTTAAGAATCTCTCTACATCAAGAAACTGTCTCCTACCTTAACAACCAAACTACCTTCCACACCCCTTACATATTGCTTACTGCCTATACTCACATTCTCTCTCTCTCTCTCTCTCTCTCTCTCAGTTAACAACCAAATGGTGTATGGTTTTTATTTTTTAAATTTTTATTTTTCGTTTTGTTATTTTACTAAGCAATTCAGTGTTTTAATTTACTTTTAGCTAAAGTCACTTTGTAGTTTTTTATTTTTTCTTTTTAGCTTAAATGACAAAACTATATTTCTTATCATATTACGTCATTTTAGCACACTTTTTAATATTGTAAAATTAATTCTATTTATAGCCCTGAAGATGGGAAAGGATTTCCCGAAAACGTAGTGTCAATAAAAATAAGAAAAATGATCACCAGTCTTCTCGCTGTCCTCTTCATTATTAAACTCAAGCTCACCAGGGCAGAAATCTTACAAGTTATATAATATATATATATATATATATATATATATATATAAATATAAATATATAAATATATATATATAAATATATAATATATATATATATATATTATATATATATATATATATATATATATATATATATATATATATATATATATGATATATATATATATATATATAAATATATATAATAAATATATATTAAGCTATATTATATATAAATATAAATATATACATATATATATATATATACTATATATATATATATATATATATATATATAATATATATATATATGATATATATATATATATATATATATATACACACACACACACACTTACACACACACTTACACACACACACACTTACACACACACACAATATATATATATAGTATATATTATATATATATTATAATATGCTTAAAAAATCTCAGCAGATGCACGTGACTTCATTAATAAGCGATACCACAGAAAATGATAGTCAGAAATCTAAGCGCTTTCTTTGTCTTTACTAAGACATTGTCAAGGAGCTAATGAAATACAATTGGAGAGAAAGGTCTCAGGTACACAACAAGATCAAGAATACCAGAATGGTTAATGTCAAAAGGGTAAAAAATTATAAGAGATAATCCAGGATTATCAGATGTCACACGGTCACAAACCTAAACAGATTTGACCATAACCGAAATTACAAAGTATCTTTACAGTCCAAAACATGTAAAAACTGAATATATTAATTTTGTTGCTTATATTTATCTACAACTTTTTTCATTATGAATGCATCAAGTTTAAATACACCAAGACTTAAATTTAGAACATTTCTATTATTGGACTTGATGAAACAAGATTCAATGATATTCCTTTTAACTGTGTCATTACATGGGATTAAGGCTCTTGCTTGACTCCAGTTAATAGGATGATCTAAATCTCTCATATGTACGAATAATGCATTCGATATTTGCCCAGTTCTCACAGAATATTGGTGCTGTTTGAGACATTGAGAAAGAGATTTACCTGTCTGTCCATATTAGACTTTATCACACTTTTTGCAAGGAATTTCATAAATGCAGCCTGGAAGACCTTTAGGAGAATTTTTTATTACTAAACTCTTGACATTAATATTACTGAAAACAACATTTATGTTAAAAGCTTTAAAATTCTAGTAATATCTAAAAACCTTTCATCATGGGATAATTTTAGAATGTTATGCTTACTAAATTCAAGTTCGTCATTAGTTGAATGAAATGTTTTTCTAGCTCTTTTCCATGCCACATCTACAAAAGTCCTTGATATTTAAGTTTCAATGCTATATCATAAATAGTTTTAATTTCAGCATCAATAAACTGCGGGCTACAGAACATCCCAGAAAAAACAGAGAATTTAACATTTTGATGGTGATTGGAGAAGTAATGAACTAAAGAGGCAATGTTAGTTGATTTTTTAAAGACTGAAAAGGTGAAATTTCTATCATTTCTATGGACAGTTACATCAAGAAAATTCAAATTACAATTTCTTTCTTCCTCTACAGTAAATTTTATAGAAGGGACTAAATTATTGGGATTATTAAGGATTCCTGGAGATTTTCGTGAACTGACCAAGTACAGAAAGTATCATCCACATACCTAAACCATATAACGGCAAAATTCTTGGTAAGAGTTTTGTCTCAAAAAATTCCATGTCAATATTGCTAAGGACAGGAGATAAGGGATTACCCATAGCCATGCCTAACTTTTGTTTGTACAAAAAATTCCCCATTAAAACCAATTTACTATCTTTGATACATAACCTTATGAGACTAATGAGGTTTGCTACACTTGAGGGAATGTCATGACGTTCTAATTCATCCTCCAAATATTCAAGTCAGTCATCTACAGGCACTTTTGTAAATAGAGAGACATCAAAACTAACCTATTATTAAAATTAAAATTCAAATTTAAACTATTCAATTTGCTTATAAAATTAACATTGTTTTCAACATTCGTGTTGGAGATGTTTCCTACCAAAGGAGTAAGAATTTTTACAAGCCATTTAGACAAATTATACGTAACTGAGCCCACTGAACTAATGATTGGTCTGATAGGGTTATTGATTTTATGTGTCTTGACTAAACCTTACATATAAGGTAGGGAGGCGCATTGTGGTGTAAACTGTTTAATTAAATGGTCCAAGTCCTTCAAAATGGATTTTATTTGTTTATTAAAATGGGTAGTTCACTGTCTGTGTAGGGTCAGACCTCAGTTTCGTATAATTATCAGTATCATTTAGCATGTCATTATTTTACTTACATAGTCACTTTTATTCATTTTATTTTACCACTGCATTAGATTTATCTGCTTTTGTCACTTTCACTGTTTTCGTCTTCTTTAATTTTCTTAAAAGCCTGGAGAAATCTCACGGGTACATTAGGGGGAGAAGGTTACTCAAAGCACCAAACACAATACCTTTACAAATATTGATTATCATCAGGGCATAGGTTTTGATTACATTTTCCCCAAATAATAAAAGGATTTTGAAATGTCGACACAGTCCAGGTTACCATCAATACACCAAAGCTTAACCCATATCCCAAAGCCGCTGTCATAGCACAATCCACTGGCTTGTCTGATAAATTAATCATGAAGTCCACGTTGGCATGCTTAGTCCAATCGCTTTCAGCAATAAGATTCTTCAGCTTGATTTGAAGCTTCCTTTCAAGACGTTGCAGCACCTTTTCAATTTCCGTAGCAATAATCCAGCATCCGATTATTCCAATCGACAGGAACCATCTGATTAAAGCCATACCGTCTGCTTCTATAAAATTTACTGTAGAGAAGAAAGAAATTGTAATCTGAATTTTCTTGATGTAACTGTCCATAGAAATGATAGAAATTTCACCTTTTCATTCTTTCGAAAATCAACTAACATTGCCTCTTTTGTTCATTACTACTCCAATCACCATCAAATGTTAAATTCTCTGTTTTTTATGGGATGTTCCTAAGGGCTTTACGTGTCTGTAGCCCGCAGTTTATTGACGCTGAAATTAAACTATTAATGATATTGCATTGAAACTTTATATTCATCTGAATTCTTTAGACAACACTCACTAAGATGTAAGGAGACTGGGTGGGTTTTCCAATTTAGCAGTAGGTAAGTATACAAATAATAAATTTTATCATACAAAACTTCAACTTGAGAGACCATTGCTTGCTAAAATAACAGCCAGAGCTGTCTGCGACACACAGCAGCACTGGAAGAGGAAGAGCACTAGTACAAGAGGTACAGTTGTAAAATGACAAATTTTCTAAGACAATTTGTATTTTTCATAGCTACAAACCAGAGGTCTTAACAATAGATAATTTCTAGCGCCTAGCAGGATCCGTTAAAAAAGCAGATGAAAGCAAGGAATCTTGTGGTATCTGGCAACGCATGCGTAGATCAGGTGAAGAGTGGTCAAACTCCGAACATCTACTCCAGTCTTTCCCAACTCAGGATGACTTAACAAAAAGAGGGGCAGCTAGAGGCGGCAGTATAACGTTAAGACCTCAGGTTTGTAGCTATGAAAAATACAAATTGTCTTAGAAAATCTGTCATTTGTTCATGCACGAACAAACCCTCGGTCTTAACAAGAGGATAGACTCATACTTGGAGGGAGGTATAAGACATCCTAGACCAACTGGGGGCCTACCCACCAGTTCAGCTCTCAAAAGAAATAGTTCTTAGAGAGGGACTGAAGCCCGTTGAGAAGCTAGATACACTAAAATCTAACCACTCAGAACCTGAGTGACGTACAATGATATAAGGGATAACCATTGTATAGGGAACCAAAGAGAAACTTTGACTGTCCAAAAACAAACCAGGGCATTAGGGTTTGTAGTACTCCTGACTCCTCCTTGCTCAGGAGCGGAGCCCATGCTACTAAATAGTGGGTAAGATATTGTATACTGCACGACCACACTACCAGTATGACTACCTCACTCACCTGTATTAGATCAGTCCAGCAAATGATGTGTCAATTCCTTAAACCGCCCGAAGGAAGAAGGAAAGGTACAAGAGAAAGAAGGAGGCCAGCCAACTCACTCATTCTCTCATCCACACAATCATCTTAGGTAAGATACAAAGGTGCCCCGTTAAGGGCAACTATGAGTTACATAATCTGTTGGGCAGCCACCATAGGACCCAGGGAAAACGTGTCCATAGATCTGTGGGCAACATCCTTAAGATAGAAGGAGGTGAACGTGGACTGGCGTAACCAAGTACCAGTGCTGAGCACTCTATGTACAGCCAGGTTCTCTTTGAAAGCCAGAGAGGGACCAATACACCTAATGTCATGTGCTCTAGCCTGCACAGACGTGGTGATGGAATCATCAAGAGTCAAGTATGCCTGTCTGATGGCTTCCTGTATCCAAAAAGCGATAGTATTCTTAGACACCTCTTTCTTTGTACGGCCTGTACTGACAAAAAGTCAGCCGCAGCCTGGTCTAAGGTGCCGAGTCCTTTTAAGATAATAACGCAGGGCCCGGACAGGGCACAACAAAAGCTCTTGAGCATCACCACCCATAAAGTCAGTCAGTGATGGGATGGAAAACGAAGCAAACCTGTCATCATGCACTGAGGGATTTTGGGTCTTGGCCACGAATTCCGGAACAAATTCGAAGGACACTGACTTCCAACCCCTGGTGTGCTTCACCTCATAACTCAGACTGTGGAGCTCTCCTACCCTTTTGGAAGATGCCAAAGACAAAAGGGAAACTGTCTTGAGCGTCAGGCTCCTATCAGATGAGCTTTGCAAGGGCTTATATGAACTCTTAGTCAAGCTCTTAAGCACCAAGGAAACATCCCATGTTGGGGGCTGCTTAGCTCTCTAGAAGACGACTGCTCAAACCCCTTAACTAGCAGGGAAAGTTCCCAGGAAGAGATGTCATTACCCCTCAACCGTAACACCAAATTCAGAGCCGCCCTGTAGCCTCTAATAGCAGACACGGACAAACATTTCTCGTCTCTGAGGAAGGTTAAAAACTCTGCTATTCGCTGAATAGAGGTCGTGAGCGGAGAAAAACCCCGTTTACGACACTAATCACAGTAGATCGCTCATTTGCCTTGGTAAACTGCGGAGGTTGACTTCTTAAGACTGCTGGACATGTGTCCCAGCTGATTTCTGAGAAAAGCCTCTCTCTCGGAGATAGTTGATAGCCTCCAACCGTGAAGAGACAGGGATTCTACTGACTGGTGGAACCTTTCTGCATGGGGCTGACACAGGAGATGTCGCCAAGGGGGAATCTCCCTCGGAATCTCCGACAACAACAATAGCAGATCTGGAAACCATTTCGCCTGAGGCCACAGAGGAGCTATCAGTCATTCTGAGACCCTGTGAACCCAACAGCCTGTTCAGAACCTGACGGATCAAACAAAGCGGAGGGAAGGCATACACCTCTGTTACGGCCTCTGAGAGAGAGGTCCACTTCAGGTTCGATATTATGATAAACAAAAAGAATTCAACACCAACAGTTGAAACTGGGGATAAGAATATAGAAAGAAACACTAACACAACAAAGGTTTATTTACAAGCTTACTAACAAAGATAAATGCAAAATGGTATCTCCTTTTTATATAAAAGGCAAAATCTTACAATGCGTGAACTGGGGAACAGTGAGGTAATTCAAATACTTACTGGACAGTTTTGCGACTCGAAGCGATGGCTTCACAAAAAAAAGAACTGAGATTGCAGACATCTTCTTGACTTCATTGTTGCAGAAAATAATGTCTATTCTTGATACTTAAAGGGCAGGAACCTCTCTAAAACCTCTAGCAGAACGTCTCTTCTCTGAAATCTCGCTCAACATCAAAATAACTCGGTCGTCCACTCCTGAAGACGACTTGACCAGAATTCAACCAACTCTCGAACGCCTTTTTCTCTATGATCCTTCGTCCTGGTTCCTTCTTCTCTTATCTCTCTCTGACGATCTCTGCTGCTGATCTCTCACTGATAATCGAATCTGTGGCTCTTATTGATGATGTCTTACTCTGTGACTAACTGATGATCTGCTTTCTCCTACTTCATCCGTCGTATTTATACGGCGTTCTGGGGGCGGAGCCTACGGCGAGCGTCACGGACTCCTGAGATTACGGGAACGATTTAGAAGTTTCTCGACGAAGTATTGCATCAGAAGTCACGGCGTTTCTCACGTCACGTTGGCGCCTGTCAAGTTCCCCAACACTCCTGCCGATTCTAGAACCATCATGAGAACAGGTGCCTCCCACACGCGCGAAAACCTCCATGCGGCAGAACTTCTCGAAGATGCGTTTTCCTTTCCTTTATCTTCCTTTGCTATGAAGCAATTACCATTACACGTCCCCCCAAAGAGAAAAAAAATAAAATCAACTGATTTTATTTTTTTTCTAGAGAAACAAGAATTAAACAGCAGGGGAACAATTCTGCATAAAGCTTTAATCCAGTCAAACACGCACGCTTCTTCCACTCACACACTCATACGGTGCGAAAACAGAAACGGTCATTAGGCTACTCAGTTCTGAAAAACTCTAGGAGAGACTATCATGCTATAAACATTATCTTTCTTACTTTTTCCGTTTTTCTTAACTCTGATTACAATTTGAAATGCTAAAACACCTCTTGCGTTTTCTCAAAACTAATTTCTCTCGGTAACACTGTCACATAGAACACAGGCAGAGGTCATGGTACGGGGCATTCTTTACAATTCTGAAGCAAATTTACATTCAATGACTTTGCTCTACTCTTACCCATATTAATTACATTATGCATATTTACCCTCTTCTCTAAAACTGGAAAAGGAACCTTCGAACTTATAAGGTAAAGAGGGACCTTCTTTCTGGACTAATACTAAAACTTTATCTCTTACACGGAAATTTGTGTCTTTTGCTCTAAGATCATGTGTCCCGTTTAGTCCCCCCTTGACTCCCGTTCTCCTTCGCTAGTTGCCAACCATCTCTTAAATTGTTTTTATAATACTCTAGATTAGTTTATGTAATCTTCTCTACCCTTACTTCTAGACAAAGGTCCGACCATATTGATAATTACATTCTCAAAAGATTCGACCTACTGAAGGAATATTACACAAACGGAACTCTGGGAATTACTTGAATCGGTTTCCTGGCAATTTGATATTCATGACAGCTTAAAACATACCTCTTCACGTCACTTCTCATTTTAGGCCAAAAGTATGCCCTACTAATAGACTGAAAGTTTTATTTACTCCCAAATGTCCTTGCTCATCATGTGCTAACTTCAAAACTAGCTCACGAAGCTTCCATAGACCTACTAATTGTTTCTGTGACTTCCCCTTTACTATCTGACTTCGGTCGAACATAACGACAAACTTCGTCCTTTAAACAAAAAGTTTCCTTACACATATCATCGAGATCATCATCCAGCTCACACTCAAAATTCGGGTTAGTGTCTCATCCTCTCCTCTGCAACTTGACTAGCTCATCCTTATCAAAAATGTTAGAGCCTACTTCATCACCGTAACTAGTACTAGATACTGGTACATTTACTACGTTACCCTCGACAGCTACACCTTCATTTGGCTATCACTGTCAACATCGATAGAGTTCGGTCTCTCAGCTACACTCATGTCAAGATCAACCTCGCTACCTCTATCACACTCGTTTTGAATCCACGAACTTACTCTCGTTTGAATCCACAAACTCACTCTCATTCGAATCCACGAACTCACTCTCGTTCGAATCCACGAACAAATTATGACGTAGTCCTAAACGTCTGTAGATAAACCCGACCTAGTTTACTACCATTTCAGGCACTTGAATATCCCTCACAACAGGATTCACATCCTTGGATAAGCTAAGTCATTACCGACAATAATGTCAACGCCATCCACGGGCAAACTGTCAACTACTTGCAAGCTTCACTTCTGACACTACCTGACTTTCTAAGTTCAACTTCACCAAAAGGACAAAGAACACAAGTGTAGGAAATCACCTAACATGACTTTCTTCCATATTGATTTCTGCCCTGTTTGGCAACACTCTCTCTACTAATCAGGGAGACAGCAGCTCCTGCGTCTCAAAGCAGACTACTTCTCTCGAAACACTCCTCCAAGAAGAGGAAACTACGCCTTCCGACAGAAATCACAAAAAATTTTCTAGTTTTCTCTCAATCACATCATTCCTACTTGACGAAAGGTTAACTAGCAATAACTGGTTTCTTACCGTCCTTCCTTTCCACTGCACAATTTCTCACTAAATGCCCTTCCCTTTCCCATTACATCAGAAACAAGTCAATTCTGAGCCACTAGATGCCAGTTTACTCTTACAACCTTAGACGTATGACCTGGTTTTCCGCATGTATAACAGGAATAGTCACTTTTACTCGCATTGCTATTACTAGAGCTGAAACCTTTACTGCTTTGTACTCTACCAGAAGAAGGATCGTTTCGTTTCTTACTTACACCTCAAATTATGAGTTAGACTATATTCGTCTGCTAACCTGGTTGCTCCTGCAAACAGACTTCTAGCCTGTCCTCTATATAAAGTTTAATCTCAGGGATACGTTATCTTTGAAGTTTTCTAACAACACTAAGTTCTTCACACTATCAAAATCCTCAAACTTTAGCAGAAGTTAACCAATCAAAAAAAACAGCCTTTCTAACTTCTTACCGTATTCTACCATACGTAATATTTTCATCCTTTCTTAAATTTCTAAATTTCTTACGGTACGCCTCCGGTACTAACCTATACGCAGCTAAAACAGTTTCTTCACGATATCGTAATTATCACATTCCTCCTTAGACATGCAACTATACACATTAGGTGCCCTACCACTCAAAACTGACTGTAAATATAAAGTCCACATTTCTTTAGGAGAACCTACTCTTTCCATTAACTTCTCAAAACACATGAAATATGCCGTAACATCTTCCTCATCGAACTTTGGTACTAATTTCAACACTGCACTCATACCTAACCTATCAGCTCCGTTTTCGTTCTTGCCCTGTCGACTGTTACGAGTACTTTGTCTTAACCGAGCAATTTTCCAACTCATGCATACGTTCTTTCTCTCTCTCTTCCTGCTGCATTACCAACATTACTCTCTCTTGCTGCATTTTCATTACTTCTCTCGCTGTATTTTCATTGCTTCTCTCGCTGCTGCACTTCCCTCTCGGCTGCTCTTTTCCTCTCTCTCAGCCGCTCTTACATCTCTCTCATACTTCTCTCTTTCTTTCTTTTCAACATACTCACGGAGATCATTCCCCTCTAGAACCTAGGAGCTTACCCGACTCAATACTCTTTCACCATCTCACTCATCCTGGTTCTTTCTATATTTTTCCCTGTTTTCAAACTGTTGAAGCTAATATTACTGGCCAAGGTCGCCAAAATGTTACAGCCTCTGAGAGAGGTGCGCTTCAGGTTTGAATATTATGATAAACAAAAAGAATTCAACACCAACAGTTGAAACTGGGGATACGAATATAGAAAGAAACACTAACACAACAAGGTTTATTTACAAGCTTACTAACAAAGATAAACGCAGAATGGTATCTCCTATTTACATAAAAAGGCAAAATCTTACAATGCGTGAACTGGGGGAACAGTGAGGTAATTCAAATACTTGCTGGACAGTTTTGCGACTCGAAGCGATGGCTTCACAAAAGGAGAATTGAGATTGCAGAAGTCTTCTTGACTCCGTATTGCAGAAAATAATGTCTATTCTTGATACTCAAAGGGCAGGAACCTCTCTAAAACCTCTAGCAGAACGTCTCTTCTCTAGTCTCGCTCAACATCAAAATAACTCCGTCGTCCACTCCTGAAGACAACTTGACCAGAATTCAACCAACTCTCAAGCGCCTTTTTCTCTATGATCCTTTGTCCTGGTTCCTTCTTCTCTTATCTCTCTCTGACGATCTCTGCTGCTGATCTCTCACTGATAATCAGATCTGTGGCATCTTACTGATGATTGTCTTACTCTGTGACTAACTTGATGATCTGCTTTCTCCTACTTTGTCCGTCATATTTTGTACGGCATTCTGGGGTGGAGCCTACGGCAAGCGTCACGGACTCCCGAGATTACAGGGAACGATTTAGCAAGTTTCTTGACAAAGTATTGCATCAGAAGTCGAGGCGTTGCTCACATCACGTCGGCGCCTGTCCAAGTTCCCCCACCACTCCTGCCGATTCTAGAACCATCATGAGAACAGGTGCCTCCCACACTCGCGAAAATCCTCCGTGTCGGCAGAACTTCTTGAAGATGCGTTTTCCTTTCCTTTACCTTCCTTTGCTATGAAGCAATTACATTACTACCTCCAGGTTGTCCCAGGCTTGTCGGAATGCGTCTTCTGCCAATGCCCAAGGGATCTGGGACCAATGAACAGAACACCTCCAGCTCCCTGTTGTAACATGTTGCGATGTCCAGCATGGGTCTCCCCCAAATCTGAAAAAGCCTGTCCGCCACCGCTTGATGTAGGGACCACTGTGCCTGAGATCTGATCCCGGCGACTGAGTTTGTCTGTGACCACGTTCAGCTTCCCTGGGATATACATGGTTGAGAGCTCTACCAAATTGCTGATTGCCCACTGGTGAAGCTCGACGGTCAAGGCATGAAGTTGCTGAGAAACTAGGCCTCCCTGTTTATTCACGTAGACTACCACCGTGGTGTTGTCCGACATGAGAACGACAGAGTGACCCTCTACCATCCCCCGAAACTCCACACCCAGGAAAGCCGCCTTCAACTCCAAGACGTTGATATGCTGCTGCTTGTCCTCTAAACCCCAAACGCCTGAAGCGATGAGGCCACCTAAGTGGGAGCCCCGACCTACGAGGGGAGGCGTCCAAGAACAGAAGGAAGTCCGAGCATGAGAATGACAGAGTGACCCTCTACCATCCCCCGAAACTCCTTCAGACCCAGAAATCCGCCTTCAACTCCTAAGACGTTGATATGCTGCTGCTTGTCCTCTAAACCCCAAATGCCTGAAGCGATGAGGCCGCCTAAGTGCGCGCCAAACCTGCGAGGGAGGCGTCCGAGAACAGAAGGAAGTCTGGAGGGAGAGAACGCAGAGGGACACCCTTCAATAGATTCTGGTCGTCCAACCCCACCAACGAAGGTCTTCTCCGTAGGTCTTCTCCGAAGGTCTTCTCCAAAGGTCTTCTCTCACTTTAAAGACAGTGGGACCATAAACAGGGGAGGGAGAGTCCCCTGCCGGAGACCAGAATTCCCCCACTGGAGACCAGAATTCCCCCAGTCTCCATTGCAGACGACCGAAGATGAAGATGCCCATGAGGGACCAGCTTCTCCAGGGAAGATAGCACTCCAGAAGAACTGCCACTGATGAGCTGACTGATGCGACTTTGAAAGGAAGTTGCGCGCCACAGCCCGCAACTTCTCCAATCTCTGATCCAACAGGAGAACTCTTGCCACTGTCCGTATTGATGACCATGCCCAGGTATAAGAAATCCTTGAGTATACGAGGTTGGTTCGACTTTTCCTGGTTGACTAATATGCCCAGGTCCAGGCAGAACCGAAGAAGACGATCCCTGTCTTGCAGCAGCTTCTCCCTGGAAACTGCCAAGACCAACCAATCGTCGAGGTATCAGCAAACGGATCCCCTGAGCATGGGCCCAACTTGACACGAGAGAGAAGACCCTTGTGCAAAACATTTGAGGGGCTGTGGTCACCAAAGCACAAGACTTTTGTACTCTAAGATCTTGTACGCCAGAGAAACGAAGGAACTTCCTGGACATGGATGAACAGGGATTTGGAAGTTTGCGTCCTTCCAGTCTATCGATAAGCATGAAGTCGCCTTCCCTCATGGCTGCCAACACCGAGTATGGGTCTCCATCTTGAACCATTTTCTTCCTGATGAAGCGATTCAAGGTGGATAAGTCGATCACAGGCCTCCATCCTCCTGACACCTTGGGCACCAAGAAGATGTGACTGTAAAACCCCAGGGACGGACGCACTACTTCCGCTATCGCATCCTTGTCCAGCATTTTCTGCACTTCCTCCTGAGAGCCAAGAACTTCAGAGAATCTGGGGATACGACTTCCTGAGCTGCGGCTTGTCCGACAGAGGAGGAGCAGAAGTTGAATGGCAACAGGTATCCCTCCCGAAGGACATCTACCACCCACTCCTCGCCCGGTAACCCTGCCACTTGGCCCAATGGTTAGCCAGGCCAGGCAACCCCCACCCGTGCCGCAAGAGGGAGAGGCGCCCAACCTACCGGCGGCCCCCTTGACCTCTGCCCCTGGGCCTCTTCTTGGTTTAAAGGAACGAGAGTGAAAGGTGCATTGATCCTGAGACTTGGGCTGTGTCGAACGGGAAGGCCCTGCCAAACTCGAGGTCCTCGATGGCCTACCAGGCGACGATCTCCTCGATTGCTGCTGGACTGGGGGCGGAGGGGGGGGCCAGACGTCTCCGAGAGCGGGACTCTGATTTAGACATGGCTTGGTGCACCAGTCGGTCCTTGGTGTCAGCCCGACATCAGTCTATCGTATTTTCGAGTTCTGTCTGTGGAAACAAAAATTGCGACTCCAACAGATCACCGTTCCTCAAGGCCACCAAAGACTCGGTGTCGAGCGACCTCTCCAACCTAGACAAAGCCGCGTCCCTCCTAACCAAAAGAAGATTAGCCCATAAATTGGCACTGAGGTGAGCCAAATAAGAAAACGCCCTGCCCCCGGACTGCAAAAGACTGGCAAGCGAGGCGGCACTCACCAACCCATCAGTGGACCTGTCAGAGGCTATCTTGGCAATCACCAAAGACCAGAGGTCCAGCCAAGAAACCGTCTGCAACATGGAGGCCGCCATAGATTCCAAAGCTAAGGCGTCTTGCGGAAATAAGGACGAGCCAATGACCTCACCTGTTCCAAAGTCAAACATGGTTTCAGGCGAATGACGTCTGGGTTAAGGTGGCGTGACAACAAAAACGCAGAGCTCATAGCATAGTACTTCCTATGTCTTGTGAGAGGTGGGGGTAGTAGTTTGGTAGAGCCTCTAGAGCGAAGTGAACCGTCCCGGTCAGAAACAGAGGCGTTAACCTTCTGCAAGACCGACTGAACGTGCCCTGACAACGGCAGCTGGAGAGATGATTTGGGGTCCTGAGAAGCTCCCACCAAGGCTTCCAAGCAAGAAGGAGTGTAAGACAACCAAGCCTGAGTCCTACTTTCCAAATTGTTGAACCCACGAATGAGATCAACAACCTCCAAAAAGGAAGACAGAAACTCCTGCGTGTCCCCTCTTCCTGCTCTGGCACCAGGGACCGACGATGAGAAGGATGTGTAGGCTCTTCTAACGCGTTTTCTTCACCAAAATTCACAGAAGGGTTAGTAGGCAAACAGTCTGAAACCCCTACTAGCCTATCTGGGCTGGGTCCAAGCGTCAGCCTCCGAGACGGACCCACAGTAACATCAGGCACATCACTTACCTCAACAGGTGACTCCAGACGTCCATGAACGAACACGGGCGTGGCAGCCGTACGTACGTGAGATGGGGGGGAAACTCAAGCACTCGAGACTGACGGAGAATCCCTAATAGTGGAAGACTTGGAAGCAAGCAAAAACTCTGGCTGCACCACCTTCCAGCTCATTACCTTTGATTTGACCTCTTGACAGGCGCCTTCTGATCTTTACGGTGACGAATAGGCCTGGGAGAAGAAGGAGCACTACCATCAACGTTGCATGGACAGGGGAGGTTGCAACACGCTCACGATGTGCAAGGACAAGAAGGGTGGGGGGGTGGGGTGGTAGCACGTACGAGATTCGGCAGCGAAGCAACCCCTGTAGAACACACATCACAAACACTGCCCAAAAACACAGCACCTCTCGGAACACGTCCGTGCTGTTCCTCACATTCGGCAGAAAGAAGGTAGGGCAAAGCCCTTAGCCTTCCAACGCTGAAGACGCCTACCAGGCATAGATTTGGGGAAGAGGGAGAGGAAGACAGCACTAGCTTCTTATGCGTACTCTTCTCGGAAGTGGTGGGGACGAAGCAACGCGTTTTCCTACCAGTCCCCCCAACCAATAAGGCAGCCAACTTCACATCTAAAACAGAGTCCAACCTCTTAAGAACTACCTGGCAGATGATCTCGGACTGATGTGCCAGAGAAGGCTCCGAGACAAGGAAGGGAGATGTTCCGAACTGGGCAGCAGAGATGACGTCGCGGCTAAGAGAGGCACGTCATCAATGAGTGACATCACAAGCGGGGGTGACGTCACGACAATTCCCCTCTGAGCGAGGGGAAAGAGATGCCACTGGCGGAGGAATACACAAAGATGGGCCCCGTGACGACAACAACGCGGCTGGCGCTCAGGATGCCAATTTAGCGATTTTGTCGCTAGATCTAGAGAATTTGAATGTCCATCTAGCGACATTTATTGGCCACTAGCGACAGGAGCAAATCTAGAGATTTCCTTTAAAATCTAGCGACAAATCTAGAGAATTCTAGTAATTTTGACTACTTGCGAAATTTGCGTTATTTTTATTATTCAAAGAAAAAAAAAATAAGATAGAGAAAAGTCCCTAAATTAAGACCTATATCCCAAAATAAACATGAATACAAGAGTACACAAGTGTGATGGCAATCCCCCCCCCCCCCCCCCAACCATAGACGTGTAAGTCCCGTAGCACGGTAGCGATCTCGTAGAGTACATCTTCAATATTGCTTCTAAATATTTCTGTATGGATTCGTACCATGCCCAGCCTACCTACTAGTACTCAGTATCACGTAGTCACGACTCACGTTCGGAAGTTGAATCGGAACTTCAGGATTAATAGTGTTTTTATAATTGCCGCTGTGTAAGATTATCTGTTACTTAGTGATAAATCAACTTATTCTCAGAAGTTTTTGATAAACAGAGGAGCTCTTGCATGACACAGCAATACACAAATGCATAAATATTTCACACACACACACACATATATATATATATATATATTATATATATATATATATATATATATATATATATATATATATATATATGTGTGTGTGTGTGTGTGTTTTATTAGTATGCATTAGCTTCTCTGTTTATCAATACTACTACAGATCTATAGTAGCCTAGAGAAATGAAATCTCTTGCTAAATATTTTTTTCATTTTTAGGCTATTCAAAAATCATGGGAAAGCAATATACTCAACATTTTTGTGAAGAATGGCTAAAAGACTCTTGATTTAAAAATTGGTTAAATAAAATAGAGGGTGATGACAGAAATGTTTTTGTAAATATTGTAAGTGTACATAGCTGCCAAGTTAAGTGACATAAACAAACACAGCAACACTCAGAAACATCAAAATGCGGAAAAGCCTTTCAGTGCTCAAAGACAAACTGTCCTCCCTTTCAAGAAAGTGGATGATGAGTCTAGGAGGGTAGAAGGGCGTATGACCCTTTTTATTGCAGAGCATTGCAGTATAAGAGTGTTGACCACTCAAGTGATTTGTGTAAATCGTACTTTCCTGAAAGTAAAGGATGCAAGGATTTGAAATTGAAAAGAACGAAGTATAGTGCAGTTCTTTATAATGTTGATAGAGCCACATTTTGTTGAAGACTTGAAGATAGATATTGGAAGCAGTCCGTATAGTCTTTTGATAGACGAGAGCAATGATATCTCAGTTACTAAATTATTAGGCATTGTAATCAGATATTTTTCTGAAAGAAAGCAAAAGATTGTGGGGTTGTTTGTTTTTTAAGACTTAGTTGAAATTCAGGAATGCAATGCTGAAGCAATATGTGAAGCTTTAAAGAAATCAATAAGGAATCATGGATTAGAATTACAAAAGCTAATTGCAATTGGGACTGATAACGCTTCAGTTATGATAGGGATTAATAATGGTGTCCATGCAAAGTTGAAAATAATTCCTCACCTAATATTAATTAGGTGTGTATGCCACTCCTTGCAGTTGGCAGTATCACATGCTGCAGGTGAATTTCTACCTAGGAATTTGGAATTTTTAATTAAAGAGACTTATAATTGGTTTTCCCATTCAGCTCTCAGACAATCAAAGTACAAGGAACTTTATGCACTGATTAATGATGGACACGAGCCTTTGAAATTAGTTCAGGTAAGTCAAACAAGATGGTTGTCTATTTAGACAGCAATAACGAGAATCGTAGACCAATGGCTTGAACTAAAGAAACATTTTGAAATTGCTAAGTTGTCTGAAAGATGTTACACAGCAGATCTACTTTATAACATGTACAATGATAAATCCCATTATGCATACCTTTTGTTTTTGAAACCAATACTGGGTGAAATTCAGATGGTGAATAAGAAATTTGAAGCAGAGATCAGTGACCCAACAAAGTTAATGAATGATCTTGTGCATTTGCATGACTCAATGACTTCAAAAATTCTCATTCCTGGAAAAAAAATTACTCTAAGTACCAACATTGAAGAATGTCTAGATCCAAAACCATACCTTGGGTATGCATTTGAGAATGAAATGGCAGAGTGTAAGTTTCCACCAGAAAAGGACAGTTTTATTCGTGGAAGGTGTGTTAAGTTTCTGGTAAATTTCATACAACAAATTCGTCAACGTTTGCCAGATAATATTAATGTACTTAAGTCTATGTCATCTTTTAGTGCTAGTGAATGTTTGCAGCCGAGAAAAAATAGCATAATTGACTTGGCAAAAATGTTTGAAAATGATGCTGGACTCATCACACGCATCAATTTCCAATGGAAAAATCTACATCGTGTAAAGTGGACAGAAACCTCAAACACAATAGATCTTTGGGCTGAAATAGGAGGGTACAGGGATGCTACTGGTGAAAATCCCTTTTATGGTGTTTGTCAGCTGGCCTTGAAAATCTTGTCTTTACCACATTCAAATGCCGATGTGGAAAGGTTATTTAGTAACATGAATTGTTTTAAAACAAAACCACGAAATCGGTTAATATTGAAGACGGTGAATGCTATATTAGGCATAAAATATGGATTACGGCGACACAGAAAATGTTGTCATGATTATCAACTCCCTGATAGTGTGGTACAAAAAATAGGGACATTGAAGTCATATGAAAATCAAGTCTCTCCAAAACCCAGCACATCCCAAGAACATGAAATCGAAGAGGCATTGATGGATTGGGATGAATTTATTTTTGAGTAATTATTGAACAATTATTAAGAATCTTATTTTTTGTTTATGAAAAGAATAGCATTACTTGTTTGAAATTTCTTGTATTAAGGTACTGAATTTTTTGAATAATTTTATTTTACATATTTATTTTCTTTTTATTAACAATAATTATTAATTTTCCTTCCATTATCCCTAAATAAGTAAAATTTATTTCCTTTTTTCATCACAAGTTCAATTAATTATACTACTGGTATGTTAAAATATCAATAAAAAAAAATGTGACAATATCTGCTAATTCATTGCCCTTTTTACAGTATTCTATTTTTAGCTATTTTTTTTTTAGAGAAATTCCATATGACTTTAGCTACTTTTGCAAGCCTATCTAGCGACATTTAAAAATTTGAGTTGGCAACCCCGCTGACGCTGCAGCATCACTCCGAGACAAGGCGGCGGCAGACGCCGGCAGAGCATACAAGATGGTCGACTGCTCCCACCCCTGGAGACGAGGCCGGGAGGAGGGGGGATGGCCTGGCTGGAAAGGGGAGGGGGGGTGCAAGCCTCCACAAAATGCACCAGCAACCCCTCCAATGACGGGGAACCCCCTAGCCCAAGCGTCTTCCAAATCGCCGCCATTTGGACGCCTCCGACTCTGGAAGAGAAGAGAATGATGAAAAACCTCACCCTTCTCGGGACAGAAACAGCTCCCGAGAGAGGTGGGGGGCTACATTACAAAAAATACCCTGGCGACCTCCCGATACTTCCATCGACGAATCAATGGAAGAAAAGGAAGGAGATGCAGGGACAACGCTACTATGGGGGTCGACTACTGCGGAAGACAAAACATCGGGAATAGGAGCAAAGCCCTCCCAAGAAGGAAGAGTGGAGACTCACCTGTTCCCTCTTACCATAAAACTTCCTCCACTGCTCCAAAGGCCATGCCTGGCATCCGTACAAGGATTTGTAATCATATAAAAATTGGAACGACACCTACTGCATGTGATGTGAGGGTCTGTCGCTGACGAAGAAGCCAAAAAACGTAGAACACGGGAATCCAGGAATTCCGGGGCACCAACACTGATGTAGAGAAGGAGCAGAAGCCATAATACCTGGTAAAAACACACACAAACACACTAAAGGAACGAAACGGGCAAGAACCGGGGAAAAGGCCAAGAGAGGAAAAAAACCCAACTCTTGTCCAGGCGGTAAAAGAAAAGACTGGAGTAGATGTTCGGTGTTTGACCACTCTTCACCCAATCAACGCATGCATTACCAGATACACAAGATTCCTTCCCCCCGCTTTCATCTGCTTTTTACCAGATCCAGCTAGGCACTAGAAATTATCCTATTGTTAAGACCGAGGGTTTGTTCTCGTATGAACAAAAGGTGTGGAATACGTACAAGGCAATAAAGAGGGAAACTGAGTAAGATTACATGATTATGAGCAATGCACCTTGAATGGTTACTTCCCGCCTTTATTGCTTTTCACTAATAACTATGTTGTAGAGTTAGTTCCTTTATTAAGAAACAATTCCATTTGTAATCTAGAAATTGGCCATTTTATAACATACCGGTTTACAGCATATTACAGTGGAGACCCTGTATTTGCGTTCTCCGGATTCGCGGACTCACACATTCGCAGATTTCTCTCGGGAACGTTTCCCCGCATTATTCGCTGTATTTTTCTATATGAGATATATCACAAATTCCTGGCTTTTTTTATCAGTTTCATCATAAAATGCACTTTTTGTGCTAAAACTATTAAAAAACACAAGTACGAAAATTTTTAGTGGTTTTTCTTGAGTTTTAACTAACAAAGTAGGCTGTTTTTAGTTGCATTTTTATGATGGGTTCCAAACATTTGCGGATTCTAACTATTCACCGGGGGGTGGGGGGGGGGGGGGGTCTGGTACACATCCCCCACGAATACGGGGGGACCCACTGTACCATTATAAGTAGTACGTAATTGATTTTGACAGTCTTATATGTATGTGATTACATTTATTATCTATTCAGTAACAATATTGAGTTAATTATTTACCATCTTTACTGCATACTTAAATTATCAGATATTTGAATACTACCTCTCATTTGTGTAGACTGTGTTCACTGTTCTCCTCATTAAAGAGCCAAGCAAATAGACCAAGTGCATATACAAACGCAGTCTAAACAGCTTAATCTATCAGAAATGGAAAGAATAAATGATACAATGATGAGTAACTGATGTGCAGCTCAGAATACTGAAATACTGGACTACCTTAAAGTCTATAATCCACAGATAACTCAACTGGGTCACACACATCTCTTGTCACTCTCAGTTGATGAGGATAATGTATGAGCCAGTTGACTTGAGCATTTAACGCTAATATTAAAGTAAGTCTTACGGATAAGTCGAATTGGAGACAGAAGATGCGCCTTGGTTCCCTAGCTGAGAAGACGACCTACCAATGCAGTGCAGTTCAGAGGGCAGGCTACAGGAAGGCTCCAATGCCACTCTCAAAGTGGAAATTGAAAAGGTCATCCATTATATGGGGAAACAAGTGGTCCTTACCCATAATATGGCTTGGTCAAGTTGCCCTTAACAGAACAAGTTTTTACTTATCCAATTCTCCTCAACTACATAGTAGAAGTGAGAGAGGAATAACACCAGAAGAAACAAACCTGACTGACTGCCTATGTCAAATAGTAAATCTCTTGCATCTTCCGATAACTAAAAATTATTCACTCTCATCTGACTACTCCTTACTTTCTTGAAGCAAGAAGAAAAAATAAGATCACACTCGCTACACCAACCAGTAACACCCGTGTGACCGTCGTGTCCAACTGAATACAGCGGACCCCCCGTATTCGCGTTCTCCGGATTCGCGGACTCCACACAATTCGCCGATTTCTCTCAGGAACGTTTCCCTGCATTATTCGCGGAAAAGAAAATTCGCGCATTCGCGATATTTTTCTATGAGAAATATCCACAAAATTCCTGGTTTTTGTTATCATTTCATCATAAAATGCACTTTCTGTGATAAAACTATTAAAAAAACCAAGTATGAAAATTTTAGTGTTTTTCTTAAGTTTTACCTAACAAAATAGGCTGTTTTTTAGCGTTTTATAGGGGTTCCAAACATTCGCGGATTCTAACTATTCGCTGGGGGGTCTGGTACGCATCCCCCGCGAATACGGGGGGACCACTGTACACTCAGTTACACATAAGTGATCTTATTCACACAGAACCTAACACCTATATCTATGCTAGCTGTAGATCGACATAATGCAAGACCGAAAAAAAAACACAATCCTGCCACAACCAGAAATAGCACAAAATTACAACTGATTCACACATGAACAAGGACACAGCTTGAAGAATTCTGACAAGAATGTATACATTCCATGCCACCTGGTGAGAAACAGGCAATTACAAACAGTCCATCCTGTTCAGCCAAATGTCAATCTATTGTTTATTTTGAATGGCATTACACCTGATTGCATGAATATGTAAGTTAACTTTAACAGTAGGTAAGATTCACCACAAATAATGACATTTGACTGCTAATAACATTTCCAGCAACATTTGAAAAATGACGACTATTAACAATTCTATTGCAGGTCCCTTGTAATTTCCCAGCCCCACATCAGTCTGTCTTGCAAACAATACTGAACAAATAACATACTACGTACAATAATGAAATTATACTTTTGTTAGTCTATGTATAACTTTAACTTCTCTGAATAATTCTTAACATTCCCTTGACTATTCTTCTTCGATATTTTCCTAGGTTTCTCTTTCTTCCCAACTACAATCCTCAATCTTTCTAAAGCCAAGTTTATTGCTTCCTTTAAATTTAAGCCCTGTCTTTTTTTTTCTTCTTTCTTTCTCTTGCTTTATGCTGCCTATCCTATTAACTTCTGTGGATGGAACTTGATATGAATGCATTTTAAGTTATGATCAATTATATCGAGAGGCAAGATTGTGGGTGAGTAGCAGTAGTTCTGGTGAAAAAAAATACAATTATACACTGCAAAGCACTCCGACGACGGTCACTTACCAACATGCATCAATTTCATTTTCTTTCAGATATACGGTATTAGTAGTAATCTGCTTTTCTTAATTACACATTGAGGACAATTAACAGAATACCTGCATGTACATAACTACACAGTAACTTATATACACAGTAACTTAAAAGCAATACAATGATTAAGCTTAATCAACAACTGAATGTGTCCATCTTAATTCATCTTGTTCTCTTTATACTTTTCCAACAAAAAACATGGAAAAGGTAAAAAAAGAAACATTAGTTACCAATTTTGTTAAAACAGATATGAACAAACAAAACATTGAGTTGCCAATTACAAATGTTGATAGATTTATGTTCTGATACTTACAATTAACATAAAGGTTATGTTGACACTAAGGTAGGCAAATATTAATTGAATTCTTCTTCTGTAGGTAGACCGATGATAAAGGCCAATGCATTACCTAAACAAAAATTTGAAAAAATAGACTATTATTTTCCTGGTAATTATCAAATTTGACTCTTAATTGCTGGTAATTATTTGGGTTTCATGCAGGACTAATTTAAATACAGGCATTCCCCAGCTTACGATGGGTTTGGCTTACGACGTTCCGAGGTTAAGACACTTTTCAATTATATTCGCCAGAAATTATTTCCATGTTAACAACGCATGTTCCAAGGTTACGGCACTTATAACGCCGATCTGGCGGAAGAAATATGACTCCAAAAATGCATAATAATCAATATTTGAAGTTTTTTTATTTGATGAAAATACAATAAAAATGCAGTTTACATAATTTCTAATAATACACTCACAGCATCAAAAGTAAGGTTTTCTTAGGATTTTTACGAATTTCCGGCTTATGACGATTACCGGCTTACGACACGTCTCAAGAACAGAACCTCCATTGTAAGCCTGGGGACTGCTTGTATTATGAAACCCTCAGGGAAGCGAGCAGTGCAATATGTGAATGCACTAAAGGCACTATTTCCCTACAAGATGACATTGAAAATTTAGCTCTTACAAAAATTTAAAATGCAGGTTTGAGCATTTTATGTGATTTGCATTTTTACAAGGACAGCATAAAATTGTATTTTTTGTATGGCAAATTAAAAAGTTGTGAAGTTTTGAATGGGAAGGAATTTGATGTATACCTATTTCTTTTATGAGTTGATGGGGTTTTAACTTCATATTACTGTCATTTTCAATTTCTACTGAAGTGGCATTGAAGAATGAAATCAAACTATACTATATTGTCAGATTTAGATGATTTTGACCAAGTTTTATTAAGAGAAATAGTGTCATAATTTTAAAAAGATTAATCTAATTCAGAAATGCATGCTCATTTGAATATAAGTTCCAGACTGAACTTTATATTCAAATGAGCATGCATTTCTGAATTAGATTAATCTTTTTAAAATTATGACACTATTTTTCTCTTAATAAAACTTGGTCAAAATCATATAAATCTGACAAATATAGTATAGTTAATTTCATTCCTTCAATGCCACTTTAGTAGAAATTGAAAATGACAGTAATTATGAAGTTAAAACCCCATCAACTCATGAAATAGGTATACATAAATTCCTTCCCATTCACAACTTCATAACTTTTTAATTTGCCCTACAAAAAAACCATTTTATGCAGTCCTTGTAAAAACACAAATCACATAAAATGCTCAACCTGCATTTTAAATTTTGTAAGAGCTAAATTTACCAAAGGATGACAAATTTCAGTTTCACATATTAGCAGGATACTATGTTAATACTGTACACATATTCTATTAATGTGTACAGACAGTGGTCAAATTGTAGTAGTACATTGTAAACACAGCATCTTGTCAAAGTTCTAACATGTACTATGTACAGTACTTAGTTAATATAATTTCTTACACATTTTTTAGTGAAAATTACAATTGAGAAAACTTTTGAAATACTTTAAACAAAGTAAAGAACAACTGGAATATGAATGATATTGCTACAAAATCAAGTTGCCCTGACAGCAAAATAAGGTGACATGGCATAAAAGGAATGAAATTCAACTGACGGCAAAAAATACAATACTAAAAACAAAATGGAACTTACGTGTCCTTCATCCACACTGCCACTGAACAATGCTGAATGGATGATCATCTTGAAGGCCATATGCTTATTGCCTGAAAATTCTGTTTAAATCACATACAGGCAGTCCCCGGGTTACGACGGGGGTTCCGTTCTTGAGACAAGTCGGTAAGACGAAAATTGTTGTAAGCCAGAACATCGTAAAATATCCTAAGAAAACCTTACTTTTAATGCTTTGGGTGCATTGAAAACTATGTAAACTGCATCTTATTGCATTTTTCATCAAAAAAACCTCCAAATATTGATTACTTTGCATTTTTGGTATCATATTTCATCTGCCAGATAAGCGTTGTAGGCGTCGTAACCCTGAAATAATGTCTGATGAATATAATTGAGAAGCGCCTTAACCTCGGAACGTCGTAACCTGAAACCTGTCGTAACCCGGGACTGCCTGTATATATAAGGAAGTGGTACCTGGCAAGCATCATACTGATATCTTCACCTTCCAAAGCCAAAGTGTTCTATCCTAGGGCACCTGGCTAAGCTTAAACCTATCTGGCTAACCTAATGGTCCCCTGACTTACCTAAAACCCACTAAAAACTGACTGATGCTAATCTTTATTGGCCCTTACAAATATAGTCGCAAATACGAAAAATTATTTGACAAAAAGTAACCTTACTTGTCTTACCCAAATTATTTTAAAAACCCAGCCAAAGCGCAATTAATTTAAACAAAGCGGGTGGAAATACACTGAAAGCCCCTTTTACTTTAACCCCATGCCAAGAGTGCCAATAACACGAATTATAAGTGAGTCACAATTCAAACCCAACTTTTCAAATAACTTTCGTTACATAAATTTCTCATCTCTGATTGGGTATGGTTAGGTTAGGCTTAATAACAATAATTCTATTTTGCATTCTGCATGATTTGGTTTTGGTTAAGTTAGGATATACTTTTATCTTTATGTAACCTAAGCTGACCGGGCCTTGCCAAGTCGAGATGCTAACGATATTTGTTTTTTTTTAAATGATTTTGAATCTAACTATTGAGGGCAAGAACTTGACAAGCATTATATCCTATTGTTGTTGAGACTAAACTTAACCTTGGCAAAAACAACATAACTACAGTATTTTATAATAGCATATTGCTAGCTTTATAAAAAAAAAAATTACTCTTCCTGAATGAGAATTTTACAAGCTTTTTTTTCTTTCACTTGAAAGAGTGAAAACTTTTTTTACTTTTGCTCTTACCTTAAAGTAAAAAAATCCTTGTTAAATTTTCACTTGGAAGATAAATTTTTCGTAAAGCTGTACTACACTCAACATAAAAAACTCTAGTATTTATTGCTTTTGCTAAGCTTCAGGTGGTCTCAGCAACAATAAGTTAAAAATTGTTTGTCAAGGTTCTTGGCTTCAGCAGTTAAATTCAGAATAATTTTTAAAAAATATATCACCAGCATCTCTACTAAGCATGGCCTGGTTAGCTTAGGTTACATAATGATAAAAAAATATATGTATATCATCAAAATCCTCAGTTAGATTTGGTAGTTTCATTATGGTGCTTAAGCTTAACCAAGAAAATAACCAAGAACAGAGTGGATATCTCACCTTTGGTAACATTAGAACAGTTTAAGTTCAATGACTAAGGTTAGAAGAGCTAACCGAGTTCTTGCTTCTGGTATGGCACAGTTAGGGGAAAAAAACTGCCTTTGATAAGTCAAGTCCTAACCAACATCAATGGTAAAAAATGACCAATGATTTCTAACTTTGATAGTTAGGCAAGGTTAATCAAGGCTCAACAATACATGATTCACTTGAAAAATTAGAAACAAATATAACGAAAATTATCAATGTTTGCATGATTAACATTACTAAAAATTATATAAAAAATTAACATGGCTGATAAAATTTTAACATTTTAAGCCATATTTATCAATTGTAAGCAGTGCCAAATATAAGCCAAGAGCGCCAATTACAAGCCAAGAGCACCAATACTAAGCCAAGAGCATTAATTATAGGCAAAGGGGATTTACAAGCCACGAGCGCCAACTAAGAGCAAAAAGTGCAATGCAAGCCTAGTAATTTTACATCATACTTAAACTAACTGCAACAGGTAGCTATTACTCTGAACAGGAATTCTATGCAATAATTAAACTTTTGAAACAATGTAAAGCACATAAAGGCAACACGTATACCTGCAGCAAATGTACTACCAGACCTACCTGCGAAATTCTGGGGACTTACCTGTCGACAAGGTGGCCTACCTGAAAAGAGAAAAAATATTCCTGTAAAAAAGAAAAATATGCCACAGTACTCTCTATTATCAGGACCTTCATCATCCAGACCTTGACATTAGCCAACACCACCGGACCAAGGACCAAAGATATGCATGCGTATATAATTTTCAAGTACTATTTGAAAAAAACTCTTCTACGGTGGTTGGCAATGCTGCGCAGCCTAGGTCAAGTTGGTAACACTGCTGCTGCTAATGAGAAGGGTTTGGCAGGTGTGGGAGGTTTGGAAAAGTTTCGAAAGTGGGGAGGCGGGGTTAGAGAGCTGGGTGCCATGGGAGGGGTGCAGCAGTAAGGCTGTTTGCAAGAAAATTCTACCCAGTGTTTTGTCATACTTTTCACTGCATAAAAGATAAAACAAAATTTACAAGCCAAAAGACAGACAGAAACACATTCAATATCCACTTAACATTCAGATGGAAACAAGTTATAAATAGGTCTTTGTGTTGCTGTTGCTACCGATCAGTGACAAAATTCACTACAAATTTTTAATTTAATACTCACTGTATATGTAAACATTATATTTGAGTTGGAATATTAAGTGATAAAATATTCTCATGTACTGCTTGCCATGATGAGTGATATCATATTTGAGTCAACTAAAAAAAAAAAGCTAAACAGTGATGACAACATTGATGAAATACAACAGAAGTATCCCTGTACTTAAATATCCTTCTGTGTTAATGTTTCTCATTTACATTCATCCATTTCTTTTAATTCCCTATTGCTTAATACCTGAAAGCGCTCCATACCCTGATGCATTTCTTGTATAGTCAGTATCATTACACTGATTCTTTCTCCATCTGTACATGTTGCTGCTTATGCAAGTTTCAGTAAAACTTAAACCCATAAAATTCCTTGTCTCTAAAGAAGTCTGTATCTGTCTA